>NW_017732129.1:109159-138663 GCF_001890085.2 Hipposideros armiger | reverse complement strand
ACTAGGGTGGTGGCTGTGACAATGGATTTGAAAAACATTCAGGAGGTAGATTTTGATTTTGAGAAGAACTTAATGGGAGCAGAAGAAGAGGGAGAAGCCAGGGATCATTCCTAGCTTTCTGTCTTGAACCATATGGATGGAGATGAGGATAGATGGGTGTGTTTTGTGGGATGAGGACACTGGAGGAAGATCATGTTTTGGGGGCTGTGATGAAGTGTTCAGTGTGTTGAATGAATGGTGAGACTTTATGCCATAGATCAGGACATATTTCTGGCTTTTCTCTTTTACTAGGGAAATGGGAAGGGTATAGAAGGAAGGTATGGAAGTCTCTGAAACAGGGAAAAAGACAAGATCTCTGTTAGCTATTATGTGCAGCAATAACCCTTGCTGTGTTTATTGCCCATTTAATAGAGTGTACATTACAACCCACAGTGATAATCAAGAGATGGGGGATGCCAAATTAGATGCAGAGATACCATAGGTGGGAAATTTATTTCACTGGGAAAAGGTTCTCATTTATGAAAATGGATTCTGGTTAAATCTCAGCCCCTGCCTCCCTTCAGCTCTCCTTCTCTCATCCCCAAAAGAATGAGAACAGATGTTTTCTGAGCCAGAGTGATTGGAGGCAGAGAACCATTCTTAAAAGATGGGTATCATCAGAGAGCTAGGGATAGGATAGGATAAGGAGTGACTTACCCAAGAGATTAGAGTCAGTTATTTTACTGACATGCTAAGTATCGAAAGTCACCTTTGCTGCCATTTTCCTGGAAAGAGTATAGGCATGGAACCCTTCAGAGCAATGGTCAAAACCCCAATTTACCCAAGATGAGCTACATTACATTATGATGAGTTTCTTCACTTTCCTAGCCTTAGTTTGCTCATCTGTTAAGTAGGGATCATAATAACTTCTTCACAGAATTGTTGCAAAGACTAAATAGCAAAACATTCATTAGACACCAAATGCAGCAGTGGAAATGAAGGAAATGTTAATTCCTTCCTCTTTTTCCCCACTGTTTACTTCCCCTACTTTATAGTTTCAGACTAGGTCATCAGGTATGACTGTCCTTGAGCTGGGCTTAGAGTGAGCCTTTATGAAAGTGGGGAGTCCTAATATCTGGGATCACTAATTGTCTGTTTACCTTGGGGCCTTGACCCAAACAAATTGCGTGCCTATATCAGCAAAGGATCAGGGTGGCTGCTAAGGATGTCAGAGGGCTTTAATCATCTAGGGAGTCCTCCCTGTGTGTCCTCAGAAGCTTGGCTGCTTTCAGGTGTCTTGGAAACAGCAGCATCTGGTGGCTGCCTGAGCAATAACCCGGCTGTAGGTTTCAGGGGGAGCGAATCATAGCATCTGTGTTTCTCCAGCAAAACAGCAGGACTATTAAAATAGCTCTTAGGCACGATCTATCACTGCACTGTCTCCCTTGTTTGCACAGGCTATAACTGGAGAAGTGTGGGTCTGGAGACAGCCTGATGGATTGGTGGAGCCCTAGAAGGGGAATCGGGAGGCTTGGGTTCATGTCCAGGCTTTGCCAGCCACTTACTGGGTGACCTTGGGCAAGTCATGTGGACTCTGTAGACCTCCCCTTCATGATCTTAAAGTCCCCAGAGGCATGCTGTGGTTTATAATGAGAATTGCTCCTTGAAGACTAGGTAGGATTAATAACAGAAGCCTTCTTTGATATAAGACATTGGAAAAAAAACTGTTCAATTTCTCTTATGATTTAGTTTCCTCATTTGAAAGCAGAGACGGTGATAGCTACCATTAAAGGTGGTTATAAAAATTGACTTAGATGGTGATTATAAAGTTCCAGAGACATGGTCCCTGGCATGTAAGAATCACTCAGAAATGTCAGATTCCTTTCTGCCTCTAGAACACAATGTTTCCTAATATCAGTGCTGAACCATGGGGCCGCTACTGTTTAGTCTGCGCATAGAATCTAAAATCATATTAACAGTCATTGTTATGAAATGTGATATGTCTAATATTCCCACCCTGCCCTCTAACACATTGATTTTTCATAGGTGCTTTTGCACATATTGATCCATTCACCAAAGAATGTTCCTCCTGCACTCATTCTTCATGGTTGGACAAAAATGGTTCTCCTTCACGAAACTTTGAACCCTCTCTCCCTGAGGAGATCTGATGGCTCTTTTAGTGAAACTAAGCTCAGACCCCTCAAGTTTAACAAATGATGGCATGCCTGTGTTACCCTGTTGCCTGAACACACTTCTGTCAATCACGTGGGAGAACAGGGGTTGGCCACCTGTGAGACATTCATGGCCACTTTTCTATTTCGTCTGCTCCCTTGTGTCTATCCCCTTTGTAGCTTTGTATATATAACCTAGTGCCTGGCACAGAGGAGGCACTAATGGATGTTTGGAGAATGAGTTAAATATGTGTCTAACTCCAAAATAATTATTCATTGAGTCTCCACTGTGTTTAAGGAGGCAGTCAGCATGAACTTTCTCTTCATCTTATTTTAGCTATGTTTTTTATTTTCAAAATGAGGTTAATTGATTCCCTTTAGTGTGATTGTGGTAATATGGGCAGCAAAATTTATATTTTCTTAAAGCTCATTTTGTACTTCAAACCGGCATTCCTTACCTCAGTGTGATATTGTAGATAAAACCATGTGAATTTACTGCAATCTGAAATCACTGTATCACTATCACAGTGCTTATTATTATATTTACACTTGTTTAATGCTACTTTATATTTCCACATTTTGTAGTCTAATGCATTAGACTACAAAATATTCCAATTCATCTTCTTCTGTTTGGGATTTTAAATAGGTTAATAGGATGCAAATATGAGGCACATTTTTGCATTCTGTTACAAATATTGTACAGAGATATTGCTATGCTGTTTGGGCAAAATGTAATGAAATGTAATTTAATATGATACTTTCAAGCACATTAGATTGTTCCTGGGGGCTTTATGGTCCTGGTCCTAAACTGTGTTAAACCATAGCTAAAACAAGTCTGAACAAAATGAGTTTCTTTCCTCATTTTACTGGCCCCTCTTAGTTTGATGACTTTTTGTCGTCCATGCCAAATGATGTTTTGGGTTTCATGTGGTTAGGCTAGGCTAGAAATGAGTTTGAAAATATTCAGCTCTCCTCATGAGAATATATTGCTGTTTCTACTTTTAGCCTGCTCTTCAATTCACCAACCATTCTATTTATTTATTAATTCACCAAACTCACTTACTCATTCATGTATTTATTCAACTCTGCATCTAGCTCTATGCTTCCAGCGTTCATCTTTGTTTCCCCCACACTCTTTACCCAGTTGTAAGCTCGTGTGGTCCAGGCAACCTGCTTAACTGGGGCCCAGGACAGTGCCTGATGCTTAGAATGGGTTGAATGCATGGGAAAAGGAAGACTGGGTGTGGGTTTCCTCTTTTATATAGTGAAGATTCCTTCATTATAAGGGTTAAATGAAATGCAATCTATAAAGTACGTGATGCAACGTAAGATATACAGTACACGATGTTCATAGGAAAAAGGCATACATGAACCCATTTCCAAATCTATAAAATAAGAAGTAAACACCACTTATAGATTTGTTTTCAGAATTAAATACTAGGCCAATAGCACCTAGAAGAGTGCCTGGCATATAATAGGTGTTTAATTTTATCTCTTTTCTAAAGAAAGGTAGCATGATTCACCACCCATAATACCCAACAGCAACTCACTGAAGGTAGATTTGTAAATGCCTGACTTTTGAATATCCTGGGAAAGGACTGTGAGCCAGAGATCTTCCTCAGTCTTAGACAGTCCTTCCCAGGCTTGCTCCATCTTCCTTTCACCCTGCCACCACAGAGCTTCCCTCCTCCCAACCTGAGCCCGCATGACTGCTGGGTCAGGTATGGAATATCAGGATTCATGGCGGGGAAGGAAAAGGAGAAGAGAATTCTCACAGCTCTTTATCCCTCTCTCCCAACCTTACAAGGATACCCTAAGGCCGGTTTTGGGTGGACCCCAGTCTACCTGTAGCCCCTGCCCAATCATGCTCCCACCCCTTAAAAAAAGCCCAGCTCCCTCTGACAAATCGACTCCAGTCCTTTGAGTGAGGAAAGACTCAGGACAGAGCAAGCGGAAAGACTGCAGCTGCTTTGACTCCCGCCATCCTTCCTCTCTTTGCCCCTCCACAAATTGAATCCTCTCTGTTGACTGCACATCTGCATCTGAGCAGGCAGGATGCAATTATTCAATGACAGCATGCCCTGGTTTCCACCGCGGAAGATCCGGGGCTGGCTGAGATGACCCAGGCGTGACCATCCTCTGTCAGCAATGCTGGAAAGAAGCATCTGACTTTAAACCACACAGCCTAGGAGAGCACAGTCGTTGGCCACTCTCATGAGTCATTCAGAAATGCTGGGCCAAGATCTGCCCCACAAAGAGCCAACAGAACATTCTTGAAGATTCTTCTTTTCTGATATCTCAGTAGGGTCCCATTGATGGCTCTTAACAACTGACCTTATGACAAGAATGGCTATCCAGTGGTGTGGTTGCCACTTATTTTCCTTTCATTTATTGGCCCAGGATTTAAAGGTTGCAGGAAAGATGAGAGGTACCCCCCAAAGTCCTGCTCTTCTGTTCCCACCCTCCATTCACCTAGTTAACTTGACTTATCCTTCAGGCTCGGCTCAAATGTTTCCTCAGGGAAGGCTTCTATGCTATCTCTAAGTCAGATTAGACTGTCGTAGTCTGATATGGCCTTTGGTGCTCTCCCTTTTTACATTAAATCACAGTTTATTTTCTATATATGTATATGATATATGCATGTGTATGTATATACATATATATGTATGTGTGTATGTATTCATGTATATACATACACACATATGAGGTCTGACAATTAAGTTTGCGAACTTATTGCAACGATGTTGCTAACCATTTTTGATATTAGAGAGATTATTCATTATGAATTTGTACCAACTGGACAAACAGTTAGCCAAGTTTGCTATTTGGAAGTGCTGAAAAGGCTGCGTGAAAAAGAGAAAAATGCCCTGAACTTTTCTCCAAAAATTCATGGTTCTTACATCACAACAGTGCACCAGCTCACGCGGCACTGTCTGTGAGGGAGTTTTTAGCCAGTAAACAAATAACTGTATTGGAACACCCTCCCTACTCACCTCATCTGACCCCCAATGACTTCTTTCTTTACCTGAAGATAAAGGAAATATTGAAAGGAAGACATTTTGATGACATTCAGGACATCAAGGGTAATATGATGATAGCTCTGATAGCCATTCCAGAAAAAGAGTTCCAAAATTGCTTTGAAGGGTGGACTAGATGCTGGCATTGGTGCATAGCTTCCCAAGGGGCATATTTCCAAGGTGACCATAGTGATATTCATCAATGAGGAATGTAGCACTTTTTCTAGAATGAGTTCACGTACGTAATTGTCTGACCGTGTGTGTGTGTGTGTGTGTGTATTATAGTTGACATTGAATATTGTTCAGCATCAGGTGTATAGAGCAGTGGTCAGGCATCTACACAGTCTGTGAAGTGATCTCCCTGATAAGTCCAGTGCCCAAATTGTCTTTCTTAGTTCAGGGCACGAAAGCTGAGTGACTGAATGAATCTGAAAGTGACAAAGCACCTGGGTCCTAATTCTGTCTCCACCCGTCACTTACAACATAATCATGGACATGTTAGTTCTTTTTCCTAGGCTTAGTTTCCTCATCTTTTCAATTAAGACAGCAATGCTCATCTGGCCAGTGGTCTTAGCAGAGCAGAAGAGAGCGTAGAGTATCGTGGAGAAGCATTTGACTGGTGGAGTCAGATTTGATTGGCATCTCTGTACCTCCACCTCCCAACCTGTAAAGTAATGCTGTGGACATAGTATCATACTTCTTAAGCATTGGCTGTTATTATTGCTAGTGTTGTAGTTATGTTCGCATGAGATCATGACTGTAGCGTGTTCTATTCTTACACGTTAAGGGGTTATATTATTACCAGCCAAAGAAATTGGGGGCTGTAGTTGTTGTACTTTAAGTCTCACCAAGTACTTATGAACCTTCAGCTGGGGTTGGGATCTCTAGGTGGAGGAAGTCAAGCTGAGCAAAGAGATAGTTGGGGGGGGGGAGCGGAAAGAGAGGGAGAGAGAGAGAGAGAGAGAGAGAGAGAGAGAGAGAGAGAGAGAGAGATACACTGTGCCCCCACCAGACTGTGAGTTTCTCGCTCCTGGATACTTTCTTTTCATATTGGGTCCCTGGCATTTAGCATGGTGTCTATTGCCTGGCAAGAAGCGCTCAGTAAATGATTGCTGATGAATAAATGAATTCTATCAGCTGAAAGTATTATCACTCATGAGAGAGCCTACTGTCTACCAAGCACTCTGTGTGTGTATTGTCTTTTTGCAGCATGATAGTGGTCTTATAAGGCAGACATTGGTCTACTCTTCTAATACAGGTGAGGAAACTCAGGCCCCGTGAGCTACAAGTCAGAGAGCAAATAAGGAACAGAGCCAGGATCCAAGCTCAGCTCTGTGAGGCACCCAAGTCACAGGATATTTTCAACCACCTAATGCTCAACTGTCTTATTATTTTTATATTTCGTTTTTCTTAAGTGGACTTCTTTAATTTTTAATAAAATTGCTAGTCCGTAATCAAATACAGCCTCATAATTCACTTTTAAAGTTTTCCTAATGCATGTTAGCAAGAGAAGAACAGCCTCCGTGAAGACATTACAGGTGGGTCTCTCATCTGTCATTTAAGGCTATCACCCAAACAAGGTTATTACTCGAGGGGACGGGGTTTGAAAAAAAAAAAAAGAAACGTTTATTAAATTATCCAAAAGAGCGCTCTACTAAGCTTCCTTAGCATGTGCTTTCAAGGTGATAGATTAACTGAAATAAAATTATTGAATTGAGAAGCCATTCATTACAAGGGGATTTCAGGAAACCAGAATACTTTTTATAATATTACCGCCAGAGCTGCCTATTAAAGGAAAGTTATGTGTGCCTCGGCAATATTGAAACCTCTGGTTTGCCACCCTTTCCTCTCAGCTTCCTTTGTAATGGTGTAAAAACTTGTAATTTACAACTTCTGACATAATTGGAAAGTTAATTAGTTTTTTTTTAGATTTCACCTGCTTTGTTTTATAACCACTATTTTCATAGCCTTTTCCTCCTGATTGTCACTTATGTCAGAAGTATGATATGTTTTTCTCTTTGTCTTTCGTTGCTGTCAATTGAAATCTAAGATGTAATACATTAGGCAAGTCAGCCTCTGCCTGCATACATGGCTACATGTATTTTTCTTGTCTCACTTTTTTTTTGCTTTGACCGGATGCCAATACCTCCATCAACAGGCTTTTGTTGAGCATGTAATATGTGCTATCACTGGAACAGGGGAGGGGGTTAGAACACAAGGAAAAAAGAATGAAAACCCGCTTTTGACCCCCAAAATTTCCAGGTGACAGGAGATAAGAAGGAAATGCCTTAGAAGAAAACTGTAAAAACGTGTCCCCAGAATGGTTGTGTGGTGCTGTGAAAAAGCTTGGGTTTGGAAATCAAATGGCCACTGACCTACCACTTCTGAGTGGTGGGAACATGTGCACAATATTAAACCTCTCTGAGCCTCAGTTTCTTCCTCTGTACAATGGGGATAATCACATCCACATCATTGGAATATTATAACAAGTAATAAGGTAAGTGGGGCCTGGCTTAGGAGCTGGGACAAAACAAGCTCTCAGGACTTGTCAGTGACTCTCCCTTCCTTGCGGCCACTTAGCGCCACCTTGTTGCACCTACAGGCAGATCAAAGGGACTAGAGAGGGAGGCAAGCTTGGTGTGTTCTAGGGAAGTCAGAAAAGGGGGAAGGCGTGGCTTTTGAACTGGACGTTGAAATGTTAATAAGACAACAGCTGTTGTAGTAGTAGTAATAGTACCAGCAGTAGTAACTGGAGGAAAAGGAAGAGAAAATAAAGAATAGCTACTAATTATGGAACAGTAAACATTGCCTGTCACTGTGAGAAATATACTTTACAGTAAAAGATCATTTATTTTTCCCAACAAAATTCAATGAGATGGGTGCCATTAATTTCCCCATTTTAAAAGTTAAGAAATAGGTCGAGCACGTTTTGTTGCCTGAGGACACAGGATGCCGAAGCAGCGTAGCTGGAATTCTAGCACAGGTATATCAACAGCCAGGTCAGGCGTTAGGTGCCTCCACCAAGAACCCTGCCCGGATGTTAGTCTGCAAAGCGAGAGTGGAGCCCCATTTGAATTTCCCTAAACACAGACACCGGCCTCTCCTATTGTCTTTTTCCTTCCTGACCACCGGACCCTGGTTGATTTTCTATAGTAGTAGGATCCCTCCACAATGACTGGAGCCATCCTTCATTCTGAGATGTGTCTGATGTCCTGCAGGAGAAGGGAAGGTTATGAAGGGGAAACGGGCATAAATGTTACGAAAAAAAAAAAAAGAATCAAAAACCGGATCTGGCCTTTGGCAGCATTAATTTTTCTCCCAGTAACTTATCTAAGATTTAGCTAGTCTTATATTAAACAATAAGGAGTTACCATAGCAACCTCATTGCCATGTAATAACACTAACATCCTTCCCAACTGTAAAATCAAAGCCAGAGAGGCAACTAGAAACCATCAGATTACCAAATAGCCATCTTCTTTGCCTCCCTTTTTCCTTCGTTGAATGATTATTGATTGCTTGCTTTATTGTAGTTCAGTGACACTATGACTAATTTCCTTTTCCTTCCCCCTTTCCCTTGCCCTGTCTGTGAATAAGGAGGGACCAGAGAGGAGCACTCCGCGAGTGCCTTCAGTCCTCAGAGTGCAAAGTGCCTCTAGTTCTAGGAGGACAAAGCTTGAGTCAGAGCCATCTTCTGCCAGCTGCTGCCAATATTGCTCTGGGGGCATTTATTTCTCTTGGTGGCTGCAGAATGCTTGATTAACCCCGTGCAGTGGCCACATCTGCTCCGATGCCTGCTCACTGCTTCTCTTCACCTTCTGGCGGAAATTTGCTGTCCATGTTGGATCCGCAGGCAGCAGTGTCTGTAGCAGATGTTCTGTCCGTGGTGCACAATGTGGGGCTACCACCTCCACCTACCACCCCTGCTTTCTCCCTCTCTTACTATTCGTTAATTTCTAGTTTTCCTTCAAGAGTCAGGTCACGCATTACATCCACCAAGAAGCCATCCCCTCTTGGATGAGATGGCTTTTCGCTGATAGTCTGCAGGTTCTGTTTATTCCTCAATATACTGGTCCTCCTAACATGCCAAACACACAGTAGGAACTTAGTAAGCCTCAAACACCCCACTTCCTTAAGTGTGGGCAGGATGAAACTGTTTCCTGGCACCAATCTACGGGTAGTTCATCAGACTGACTGGTTCTTCGTTTTCTTCTTCTGAGATTTTTACATGTGAATAAGAGTAGATGGACTGAGGAGCAAGTTTGGTTTATCTGCCGTATCTCTAGCAAACCACATCTTTTTAATTTCATGCATCAATGGAATGATACGTCACGCTTGTTACAGTGCGACAGTTTGCTACCTTGTATTCCCCAACCCGCTGATGCAGCTAGGCGTGTGAAATTATTTCGAGAGGGAATCAGACCCAGGAAATCAGAAATGGTACCGTTTCCACAGGTGATGATGTTTCTTTACCTTTTCCCCATGACCTCATCCACTTGTGGGACCCAACCTGAATAACATTCACCCATGAGTTCAATGAAGGGCAATTATGCCTCACTAGATTCCAGATTCTAGGAGCAAAATGTCTAAATGAGGAAAGTGTTTTCCTTGTTTGGGACAAAATGGTCACTTATTCAGTCAACAGTGATTCATCGAAGACCTCAACAATTATATAATAAATGAGTGAGTGAATGAAAGAGTAAAATGTCTCACCACTCTACAGTCCAACTTCTGTCCTGCTCCAGATCTGTTTTTCTACAACCCACTCCAGTCGCCCCCCACCCCCGGCATTAACACTTGTGAGAATACTTCATCCTTTACAGAATCAAGTCAAAGGCCTCAACTCAGTGAGGCCTCCGTCTGCTTTCATAGCCTGGCTCCAGTGCTTCCTGTTGCCCTGTGCCCCTTCCTGCCTTGCACAGCCCGGCTTCCTCTGATGTTCTCCTTTAGCTGTCCTCTAACTGATAGGCAGTAACTCTCCTGAAGCATGATAGTCTTGAATTTGAGAGTTTACAAAATAAGTTCCTCTTGAGCATCCAAACTCTGCTATCTCAGGCTGGATGAACATCTTCAAAGATGGTGGAGATGGCATTGCTGCCCTTCTGAGCGAGCCCGGGGTCCCTAAATTCTGACTCAGCCTGGAGTTCCCAGGAACCCGGGCTTCGTTTGGGAGTGGACGTGGGCTTGAACATATCAGCATGGAATCGAAAGGACCTTGAATGGAACTGGGCCAGCCCCTTCCTGTTACTTCTGAGAAAGCTGAAACCTGGACCAGCTCAGTGCCTTGCCTGAGATCATGGGGTTCAGTGACCACATGGACACTGAAATGTAGTCCAGGACTGTATTTCCCAGTCCATCTTGGGTGACATTCAACTCCCTCATGGAAGGTCCCCCTGAGGCCACTCATCAGCACAGCTGGGGGTCATTCACATCCTTCACCAGGCAGGTCACTTGTCAGCTCATTCTCCCAGGAGGTTGTGAATGTCCCCTGGACACTTCAGGGCTCTTCTCCCTAGTGGCCTTTGGACTCCCTGAAACTCGATGAAGCACTGTCTCTACTGGCTCATGCTAGGGATGTATGCCATAAATATGAGCTGTGGGCAACGAATGACCAACACAGGGAATACATATTTGTTTTCTCTGAGAGTTTACACTGTGGTGGTGGTTAAGAGTCATGTCCTACTGTTGGCTTCGGGCAAAATTGCTACTGAATATCTGACGTGTATCAGCCTCGGCACATGTTGTTTTTGAGGTCAAATATAAATCTTATGCTGAAAACGTCTGCATGTGTTGCACCCCTGTCAATAATGAAACCCTCAGGCTTTGCTCTGAGCTCATTTTGAGGTAACATGTCTTGGGTGTCCTGTTTCTCTGAGTCACACCCTGGAGGAACAATCAATTGAATCTGAAAAGCAATCAGCCATAGTCACCAGCCCAGGAACAAAACATCATGTCAGTCTCCAAGGCAAACTCCTGTCCTACAACCTGACCCCATTCATAGCATAGAATGCAAAACCTTCCCTGAGGGGCGCTGGGGGTGGGATAAAGCTGTGGACTCTGCACCCAAGCAACCATGCCTCAAATCCCAGAGGAGCCACTCACCTGCTGTGTGATCTTTGACAAGTAGCTTGAATTCTCTGTGCTTCGGCTTCCTCAGCAAACTGCAGCTCACGAGCCACATGAGGCTCTTTGGGTACGTTCCGTCTCAAAAGTTTGCCGACCCTTGGGAGAGCCAATCCTGTCCCTCACAACAATTTAAAAATTATTTGAGAGCCATAAATATATTTTTACATAATCACCATTATGTGACTAATATTTTATAAATAAAAATTTTATAAATGAAACTATGATAATTTTCATTTTCAATTTTACTTCAGAGCCTCTGGCTCGCGAGCCGCAGTTTGCTGACCCCTGGCAGCTCTTCTGTCTCAAAAGTTTGCTGACCCTTGCTCTATAACATGGAATTCATTACAACACCTACCTCATAGGGTTATTATATGGACTAAATGAATTAACAGAGGAAGTGCTTGGAACTGTGCAGGCAACTTAGGGAGTAGTATGTATATATGTAGTAGCTATGAACAACATCATCATCACAACCATTATTATTATTACTATTATTAGTTCTCTCAAAGGACAGTCACTAGCTGGCTAGACAGCAGTGGTACGATAGAAGGAGCGTGGCTTCACAACCAAACAGGGCCTAAGTTCAACTCGCATCTTTGACGCTTACTAGCTGCGAAGGTTTAGGCAGGTTACTGCAACCACTTTGGGTCTCTGCTTGCTTGTCCTTAAAGTAGGACCAGCATCCCCTACTTCATTGTCATTGTGTTCGATGACATAGGTTCATGTGGCATTAGAATTTGGAGGTCTCTCCCAATGGTCATTACCCTCCTTTCATCCCGGGACCAGTTTCCTTGTACACATCAATCCCTGGAGATGCATCTGCCCAACGGTTATGAAGTGACTGCTCTGCACTAGGCACCGGGCTGGGTGCTGGAGATACAAAGATTAATCGTATACTCAGACCTCAGGGGCCTCACAGTCTCATCTAGACCCTGTCTGATGCTCCATTTCTTGTCTAGAACTGCAGAGTTGTTCTCCTGTCTTGCACAAGGGCATGATCTCCTTTCCCAGAAGGCGCAGACTTGCTTCCTGTATGAAGAACCTCCGCTTACTTCTGGGTCCATGTGCCATCTTCTCCCTCCTGTCTTCCTCTGAGTCCCGCCTCTTCACTTACCACCTTTTCTTCCAACTCAGGGTGAGAATTGCCTCTGCTTGATTAAAACGGTATGGGTTGTACACGTCATTAGACCTCAGTAAAGCTGGGAAAAAACTTACGGTTCTCATTGTCTGTTAAAATATTCTGGCATTATTTTCTTCGTTCTAGCTGGGGAGTCTACCAAGTGTTTTTCTCTCCTCTTCTGGGAACCCTCTATCTCAGCACATACAAAATCTACCTATTCTTTTAGATCTGACTTGAAAAAAAAAAGAATGCAAAGGATTCTATTAGTAGTTTTTTTGTATTGGTTGTATGCTGAAATGATAATGATTTAAGTGTACATTGGGCTAAATAAAATATATTTAAATTCATTTCGCCTGTTTCTTCTTATGTTTTAATGCAGCTGTGAGAAAAGGCTTGCATTGTTTCTCTTGGATATCACTGATCTGGAATAATATCAACAACCTTCTTAAGTCAGACCTTTACTTGAATGACTAAATCCAGGCATGCCTGAGAGATATTATGGGTTTGGTCCCAGACCACAGTACTAAAGCCAGGTATTGCAATAAAGCAAGCCTCACAATAAAGCAAGTCATCATCTTTATGCTGGTGGAGGGTCTTGCCTTCAATCTGTAAAAAAACTAACGTGTGAAGTGCAGTAAAGTCAGACACCATAAAATAACATAATCTTTTGAGAGTGACTAAACTTCTAGCCTGTTTCCAGGATGATATTTAATTATCTCTACTTCATGCAGCTACCTTAGAAATAGGGTGGCCCTGTTTCTGAATTTGCCCAAGAATGTCCCAGTTTATGCCTATTGTCAGGTACAGCTTAACCGTGAGCTCTTAGGTTGCTCTGCACATCCTTCTGTCAGAAGAGCCCTTACCCAGTGTGGCTGTGAGGAGAGTATTCTGGCCAGACAGACCACTTTTCTACAGTGTTCGTTACTATCTCCCTGCCCCATCTGCACTCCTTTGGCAAGAAAGAGGCACTTCCTACTTGGAGGCTCAAGTAAAAACAGGCCTCCATTGCTGATTACCACGGACAGTTTGGTGTCTCCTGTCCAGGACTGGGAAACATTTCGGGGTGTGGTGGGAAGCTAGCTTGAGTCCACAGGCATCATCCTTTAGTTAGCTCATGTTGTGTTCTTTGTAGATTCTATATGCAAATTATAAAAATGGTCAGATACACACCCTACCTACTGTTGGCTGTTCCACTTTCTAAGTTAGCCACTTGAAGGAGGCCTGGGCCCCAGAGGGCTGGTGTTGGAGAAGATTGAACCTTGCTTCCTCAACTTTCAGGTAGATTTGAGGATATCCTCTGCCTCACAGAAATTCTAGTAAGATCATAGTTATTGGGTCCCCATCAGAGTACTACAATATAACAGAAGCTCAGTTGCCACTTCGATTGCCGTCTAAATGCAAGTTCACTCCTTAAACACAGAAATAGGTGACATATCTTTTTTTTTTCTTTCTTTCTTTCTTTCTTTCTTTCTTTCTTTCTTTCTTTCTTTCTTTCTTTCTTTCTTTCTTTCTTCTTTCTTTCTTTGACATGATCAAAATGTTGCTGGGACTTCTGCTTCTTTGGCTCTTGGTACAAAACAGCCTCAACCTTATTAGAGTCCTCTGTATCTAACATGTGGGGTGAGTTCCGTATTCCATCAAGTAAGAAAGTTTTGCTTAAATATTCTTAGTCAATATACTATTCATACACCCCATCTGCTTTCCAAAGTGGATACGACCCTCAGGGTTCTACGGCTGCTGCCGGTAAGCTTGATAACCCAGAGAGCCACCTAAGGAATCTGTCCCTTTTGGTCATCTTTGCCTCCTAAATGATTGTGAAAGTTTTATTTAAAGCTGTAATGGGAAAGGGAGAATTCCTCTGGAATACATAACCTGCTATTACTATCATCGCTGTGACAAATGGGCATCTGACAGTTGAGACCCTGCCAATTAGAGAGCTGCTTATTGCCTCTGCTTTTGATAAACATCAGTCATTACAGGGGTTGGAGAAGCTGTGTTTCCATCATGTCCCAGGGTGCTGCTTTCTTTTTTTTTTTTTCATTCCTTCTATCTCTTCCCTCTTGAGTGTCCCTTCTGGCACCAGCCATACGTGCTGGCTGCATCATTAAGTGCCAAGACTTTACATCTTAATTCTGTGTGAGAGGTTTTCTCTGGGGGCGATGGTGCATCTGTGGAGAAAGAATTTCGGTGTACAATGGAGGTGATATGTTGGACAACATTGATGGCATATTTAAGGAAACAGCTGTTTTGAAATTATTCGGGGAGCAGGCGGGAGGGAGAAGAGAAGGCGTTGACTTGGTTCGGTTGTCCACAGGATAAGGTGGAATGCATTGGCTTCACTTAGAGATTTGCTGAGGAAAAGCCTTGAAGTACTTAGCTCAAGTAGAAAAGAACAAGGATTTAGAAGGTGGAGTCATTTGCTGAACTTGTATTCTCTTTATATCTGGGAGGCTCATAAGCTATGGAGCAGTATTATCACCAATTCCCGCTTTTGTGTGAATGCCTCTTACTATCATTTAATACTCTTTTCAACAGAATGGGGACTAACCCAGGATGAAATTATGGCTTAATTTTTTAATGTAATTCCTTATGAAACAAAAAGATGTCTGTGTTTAATAGCTGGATAGATGTATGGCAAATAGGGGAAAGGCAAGCTGTGTAACATCAGGACCGGTTTCTATAGCAACAAAAATGTCAGCCATCCTTTTGGCTGATCCTATTAATCTGAAGTATAAGCAATGATACTGACACATTCGAAATGTATTTAAACCAGAAGGTGAAAATATAACCCAGCTGTAGATTTAAAATAGAGGTAGAGTTAGGCACCAACAAGAAGTGACTCAAACAGATACGATATAAGGGAAAACGAGGGGTTTTCAAATACAGCTTCTGCATTTTATTTTTTTAAAGGGATTAAGCTTTTCACCAGAACTTATTCCAAATATTCGTGGACCCAAGTAAAAAAAAAATGGGTAGGGAAGGGGAAAGATCCAATCAGCTGCTATTAGAGCAGGGCTGTCTTTACAACAGTGTTGGCTCAGAGTAAAAAACACTTGACATTGATTGTTTTGAAGATGGTGAGATTTGTAACTTTGTAAGGGGCTAACATTAGTCTGCCTTCCCAGAAAGGAAGGGCTAGGTTTCTAAGAGTAGAAATCTGGTCTTTGGATCAGAGCATATGGTTGCCGATTCTGCTGTTTTCACCACACCCAGGGCTGGTGTGAGGCTTGTGAACATCATCAGTTTTTGTTAATGTAAGTGATCATCTTGGCCCCATGTGCTTCACAAGGTCACGGTGAGGACCCAATGAGATAATGGACGTGGGAGTACTATGAGGGGACCCTAAAGTGCAATGGGGATGCAATGTATGATGATGATGATGATTAAGGAACAGCCAAAGAAACGCTGTTAACTAAAGAGCACCAGTTGCAGACAGAGTTCAGGAGACGAGTTATAAATTCTGACTATCTGGGTCAGTGGTTGATTTTTTTTTTGTTTTTTGGTTTTTTTGTTTGTTTGTTTGTTCCTAGGGAAATGGTAAAGCTGTTATTCTGTGCTATTCCCCTTTGGTGCCTCTTTTTACTTCGAATTATTTAAACGGCTAAATAGTTTCCTCCTTTGCAAAGTAAAATGACAGTCCCCAGTATATTTTGCTGCTGGAGCACAAAATAAATGGAGATGCAGATCCATGTCATTATGATAAAACACCATGTTTTCATCTTTATCTTAGAATTTCAGACTCCTCAGGAAAGAGGACCGCCTCTCGTTATGGAAAATGAATTTGCCAGGAAAGAAAGATATCCCTTAACGTGTTCATAGGTCTTCTTGTTTCCAAAAGCATAAAGAAAAATTAGCTGTTTACTATTCTTGGCTTATTAAAACTGTTTCCCTTTTCCACCCACTCCCCAAATCCCTAAATATTATTATGGAACAGCAAAAGGGAAGGGAGGCAGAAACCAGCAAGGAACATTAAGAGTGCATAGCATTTGAATGCCAAGCTATCTTCTGCAAAGGAGTAGAATCTGTTTTTAGAAACGAGTAGCCAAAGGTCTGGGTATTTCTACCCCTGTCTGGATACACGTTCTTACACTTCAGAAATAATTAACACTCTCAAAGCAAACGAGGTGCTTTCAACTGTGCCTTGAAATAAAACGTTATTCTTGCACAAATCATGGCTGGGGATATGTAGCTGTCACCTTTAAGTCCTGCGCCATGACTGATGACCTGGGAGGTTCCTCAAATCTCAGATTTTGTCTGCATCCATCAGTCACCAGTCAAATATGTGTCTGGCACTATGCTAGCCTCATGGGGATAGAAGACGGGGAGGAGGACGAGGAGGAAAGAACACAAAACTAGAATTTATTTAGTTTTTTTTTTACGTTTATCAAATTGGGGGCACTGAGTTGCTATCTCTGCACTGGTTCATTAAATTAAAATAAAATTAACTTCAAAGCCTTGTAAAACTAGAAAGGCTACTTGATTAGTTATGATGAACTGATTTTTAAATTTCTGTTTGTGGGCATTCAGCTCTTCTGTGAAGCTTTTCTGATTGTCTCTTGATGCACCCAAGCCCCTTCTTACCAAACAATATAATGCGGTGGTGAGGAGGGTTGGTTTAGCAGTCAGATATGGGTTCAGGTTTCAGCTCCATCACACACTAGCTGGGTGACTTTCAGTAACTTACGTGAGTTCCCATGTCATCTTTTGTATAATTGAGAAAAGTAAATCCTAACATAGAGTTTCACAAGGACTGAATAAGAAACGGATGTAAAGTAGTTAGCCAAATAGGTAACATATAGTAAGAATCCAGTGTGTTAGCAATTATGATTATCATTGCTGTGAAGAATATACTATGGTATTTTGAACAAGTCTTTTTATTTAGCCTATAAAATAAAGCAACATGTTTTACTACCGACTGTCAGGTTCAATACACATCCACAGGTCTCTGATGCTTAGCCCATCCTGAGGAGGCCTTCAAGGCAGGGGACCGTGTAGGGACATGGGGGTGTCAGAAATGTGCTGAGACTCAGGATCGAGGTGGGGCTCAGCAGCGAGGAAGAATTATGCATGTCGATTGTATGCATTTTTTATATTTGACTGGATCATTTTGATTTTCCTGTTTGCAGGGGCCTTGCCCATGGTTTGATATGGACTGATAATTATTATAATGCTCATCACACTCTATATTTTTGTTTTTATCTCTTGCTATAATGATTAGCCTGTGATCACTAGAGAGCAGAGACTGTGTAGTGCTGTTTTTAAACTTATTCAGCTAAATAGGAAATACTTGTTCCAGGAATTTAGGAAGCATTTGTTGCATGGATAAATGAACCAAGTAATGGAAAAACAAACAAACAAACAAAATGAATAAAAGTCCTCATTAAAAAAAAAATTCTAAGGAAGAATTTAAGCCCCCTTATGAGCATGTGATAATGATTAAATATTACTGCATCTATGCTTTTAAATTGGCCAGTTCGCACCTAGGCAGACAAATAGAGCATTGAGGCCTGTTGGACTGTGAGCTTTGTTCTTAAGCGAAGAACAACATTTTCCTGGCCTTGAGGAAAGCCCAGACTCAGGTCCTGAGAGGGTGTGAGCAGAGGACCCTCAAGTTATACTAGTTCTGTTAGGGAAAAGTAGCAGGTTCCTTTGCAGCTCTAGCCCTTATTTCTAACCCACACACTCAAATCAATAATTTTGAGTGGGCTGCCAGAAAAGCAGCCAGCGGGTCAAGTGTTGCCCGAGGAGCCTTTCACCCTTGGCTGCCAAGAAGTGTGACCCTCTCCCTTTGCCTTTGGCAGCCTGAGTTGAAAGCCTGAGGCAGCTCCTCTTGAAAGGACAGCACAGAAAATTCCTTCCCGAGCTGCAGGGTGATAGGGCTGGAGAAGCAAGGATGCTCAGTGATGTCTGACCCTTCATGGCAGCTGGTCATAGCTTGGACCGGACATCTAAAGCAATCAGAAGACTGTTTCTAGCATTATGTAGTTTCAGTCCAAAACATCTCTTTCCCTTTCCACACCTGGTCCAGGCATCCACACAATCCCACCCCTCTGGATGTTTTTCCCCTCCCTTTGAATAACCCATCCCAATGCCCAGGCCTCTCCCATCCCTGCTTTCTGCTCTATTTTATCTGCTCAGGTGAAAGATGCATAGATATAGGTGCCCATTATAACAATAAACATAACAATAGCTAATGTTTATTTAATGTCTGTTACTTAGCTAGCACAATTGAAGTGTTTTACCTCTCTTTACTCATTATATCTTTCCCACAAGGTAAGGAAACAGGCATGAGGTAAAACATATAATCCAAAGAAAGAAATCAAGGTATATAAGTACATAGTATGATGAATAATGAGTTAACCTATAAGCAGCGGGTCTGAAAAGGCGTAGTAGAATTTATGAGTGAATTTAATCTTGAGAGATTAGGAAGAGAGTGGGGGAGGGACATGCAATGGTCAAGAACATGGATATGTAAAGCACACCTTGGTTTACTGCTCCTGGTTAGCCCAGTACCTGGTACATTACAGGTGGTCAGTAAACCTAGGTTGAAATGAAGCAAATGACATATTTGGGTAAACCTTGTCAATATTGCACAAGAGATCAGGAGGCCAGATGTAGAAGGGTTAACCTGGTATCAATCGTTTTCAGGAGTGGGTGAGTGATGAAGCTTTCTATAAAAGCGAGAACAAATTTTATGACTGCAACTCACAGATTTCTCATCATAATGAATTCTCCATTAAATGTCCTCCTAATCCACATTGGTTGATGGATGAACCCCTGAAACAGGAACTTCCCAGCAAGATCTATGGGAGTAGCCACATATCAGAGGAGATGAATGCAGTTAGTCATCAGAAATTGCAGGAGTCACAAGGAAGATGGGACCATTTGCCTGGACACTGTTTGAAAGCCAGATAACAAATGAAGACCCCAGCTGTGTGTCGTCAAAAGTTCTATTCACATTAGCCACTGCCTCATTCACCAGTACATTAGCAGGCTTTGCAGAAAGAACATAACAACTTAATGAAGGTGTTGGAGTGTGCCTGAAATAGTACCACACTGGGAGTCATGGATTTCTTCAATAGCAGAGTTAGCTAGGGTCTTAGATATCATCTTGTCACATGAAGTTTTAAGGCATAACCTGAATAAATAAAATAGGGGAAAGCAATGAAAGGATTCCCCTGGCAGTTTAAATCATTATTTGGCAGACAAACACTTTTCCTTGTTTCTGGATCTCCCAGAGCACACATATGCATGGAAAACACTGGTTTGAGTTCGGTACTCTAATTTCAATGAGGGAAACATAGGCACAGAGCAGGGAAATGATTCCTTCAGTATCACCCAGGTGGATGATGGCAAATTCTGAGCCCAGACAAGGATCTAGAAATCTTGTTCTGCTTGTTCATCCACCCGTAGTGTTCTTTTATTCAAGAAATATTTATCAAGCAGCTACTATGTAAAGGGCATTGCTAGCCTAGAGAATACACTGATAATTCTGATAATTCAAGTTTCTGTTCTTAAGAATTTGGGGGACAATTGCAGAGACAAGTCTAAGTCACTGTGAAAAATGCAAAACTAGAGACATGTATACATTCTACTATACCCAGATATCACAAATTCAGAGGCTTTCAGGCGTCATTCAGGTAACATGAGTGAAACATGCTGAGAATAAGCCATCAGGGCAATTGAGGGAATTGGACAATGACCACTGAGTACATTCTTTTTTTTTATTAAACTTCCAGTTGATAAAAAATATTTCCAAAAAAGCCTACAACTAAAATCATACTTAATGGTAAGATTCTGAAAGCTTTCTCATTAAGATCAGGGACAAGGCAAGGATGTCCCCTCTCACCATCATGCCAGTTTTAACATCATACTGGAAGTCCTAGCTAATACAATAAGACAAGAAAGGGAAATAAAAGGTATACAGAAAAAAGGAAAACTGCCTTTGTAGATAACATGATCATCCATGTAGAAAATTTAGATGAATCAACTAAAAAAACACCTGGAACTAATCAGCAATTATAGCAAGGTTGCAAGATACAAGGTTAACAAAAGCGAATCACTTTCCTATATACCAGCAATGAACAATGGATTTAAAGTTAAAAATACAATACTACTCACATCAGTATCACCAAAAATTAAATACTTACTTATACATCTAACAAAATATTCACAAGATTGATATAAGAAAAACTACAAAATGGGATGAAAGAAATCAAAGAACTAAAGAAATGGAGAGATATTCCATGTTCATAGGTAGGGAGACTTGATATGGTCAAGCTCTGAGTTCTTCTCAGCTTGATCTATAGATTCAGTGAAACCCCAGCAAGTTATTCTGTGGATATTGACAAATTGACTAAACTTTATAAGGAGAGGCAAAAGTCCCAGAATAACCAACACAATATTGCAGAAGAACCAAGTTGGAGGACTGACACTACCCAACTTCATGACTTACTATAAAGCTACAGTAATCAAGACAGTGTGGTATTGGTAGAAGAGTAGGCAAATTGATCAGTGGAACAGAATAGAGAGCCTAGAAGTAGACTCACATAAGTATAGTCAACTGATTTTTGACAAAGGAGTAAAGGCAATACAATGGAGAAAACATTGTGCTTTCAAGAAATGGCACTGGAACAACTAGACATACAAATGCACAAAAATAAATCTAGACACAGACCTTGCATTCTTCATGAACATGAATTCAAAATAGATCATAGACATAAATGTAAAATACCAAACTATAAAACCCCTGGAAGATAACATAGGAGAAAATCTAGATGAACTTGGGTTTGGCAATGACCTTTTAGATACAATACCACAGACATGATCTATGAAAGAAGAACTGATAAGCGGACTTCCTTAAAATTAAAAATAGCTACTCTGTGAAGGCACTCATGAGAATAAAATGACAGGCTACAAACATGGAGATTGTATTTGCAAATCTGGTATATGCATATCGGATAAAGGATATATAAAATATACAAAGAACTTGTAAAACTCAACAATAAAAGCAACAGCTCAATTAAAACATGAGCCAAAGACCTTTTACACCTCACCAAAGAAGCTAGATAGATGGCAAATAAGCATATGAAAGATGATCCAAATGGTATGTTATCAGGGAAATTCAAATAGAAACAACAATTAGATACCACTGCAGATCTATTAGCATGGCCAAAATCCAGAACACTGAAGACCAAATGCTGGTGAGGATGTGGAGCAATAGGAACACTCATTCATTGCTTCTGGGAATGCAAAATGGTACAGGCACTTTGGAAGACAGTTTCATGGTTTTTTATAAAACTTACTCTTACCATAGGATTCAGCACTCATGCCCCTTGATATTTACTCATAGGAGCTGAAAACTTATATCTACACAAAAATCTGTTCATGGCGGTTTATAGCAGCTTTATTCATAATTGCCCAAACTTGGAAGCGATCAAGGTGTCCTTCAGTAGGTGGATGGATAAATAAAGTGTGGTACATCCACATAATGAACTGTTTACTCAGTATAAAGAAGAAATAAACTATTGAGCCCTGATAAGACATACATATGACTAAGTGAATGAAGCCAGTCTGAAAGAGTTATATACTATATGATTCCAACTATATAACATTCTTTAAAAAGCAAAACTACGGTGACATAAAAAAATCAATGATTGCCAGGAGCTGGGGGAGGGAGGAAAGAATAGGTAGAGCACTGAAAATTTTTAGGGCAGTGAAACTGTTCTGTATAATATCATAATGATGGATATATGTCATTATATATTTGTCCAAACCCACAGAATGCACAACAACAAGAGTAAACTGTAATGCAAGCTATGGACTTTGGGTGATAACCATGGGCTAATGTAGGTTCATCAATTGTAACAAATATACCACTCTAGTGGGGGATGGTAATAATTGGGGGAGGCTATGCATGCTGGGGGGCAGGAGATAGATGGGAAATCTCTGCACCTTCCATTTTAACTCTAAAACTCTTCTGAAAAAGAAAGATTTTTTTTTTAATTGAAAGCACTCTGCAGGCAAAACAAAACCCATTTGTGTTCACTGGGCCACTAACTTGCTTCCCTGGATTACAGCACCTTTATGTTTTACAAAGCCCTTTATATAGTATAGCATTAATCTACAGTAACAAATGCAGTTAGCATAACAACCTAGTACATACATATATACAAAAAAAAATGAAACAAAAATATTACAAATCTATACTTACTGTACATGAACAACTCTCCATTCCTTCCTATTTCATTCCATTCTATTTTATTCTATTTGAATTCTATTTTGTATAAAAATAGTAGTTGTCATTCACTCAACTAATTTCCAGACCCACTAATGGCTCTTTAGACAACAGCCTGAAAACCCCTGCAACAGCATCAGAGTCCCCAACAGCCCGGTGATGTCCTTCCCATTTTACTCATGAGAAAATGGCCTCTCAGGGAGTTGAGTGATCTGCCCGCCCTCATGCAGTGAGTGAGTGGCAGGCCCAGACCCGAACCAGAATCTCCCAGCGCCCCACCTGTGTGGTTCCTTAAGGAAACAACTTTGCCTTCTCAGACTAGAGGACAAATAAGACCAATAAGACTGGATTCCAACTCAGACCCAAATCTTGATTTTTGCATTGACCCTGATAACAGGGAATTACTAATTCTCCAGTCTATTGCTCATTCTCATTTATCTGGACTTGCTTCCTTTGGGACAATCAACATGGAATAGCCTTTCAGGATGGGAATAAATTTAACTATGGGCTTCACAGCTCATACATGCTCTTCCTTGTGCCCCGTGTGCAGTTTGAGAAGTCCCGGCAAGCCATTTTCCTGATGTTTTCATGCCGTTCCCTGACCTGGCAAATGAATATAGATTTTTCTAGAAATGTCAAACGGTTGCTGTTGTGGTGCTGGCTATGGGAGGTTTCTCAAGCCCCATATGTAAATCCTGCTGCTGCTATTTTCCTGCAAGTTTAATAAAGCCGGGGCCATAATTGTAAATATTTAAAAACTTGTTATGTGGCCAGATGGATTCATTATGGACTATACGTGTATTTAGACTCATATTTTCCGGCGCAGCCCTGGAAATGTCACGTAGGCGTTCATACGGGAGGCAGGGTCAGATCTGCATCTAAATGCCAAAGGTAAAACATTCATTTGTGTCCTTGCCTCCAATTTCCCTCAGTTTTCTTATTTAGCCTCACCCGGGCCTAGATGGGAGCCTGATGAAAAAATAATTGATATAAATTGTGCTTCAGTCATTGGCTGTGTGTCTTGAGAAGAGACACTTGCTTCCGAGCCTCGTGATAGTTGGACATCCCAAAAGTTCACCAAGAAAGCAAGCGAGTGGGACAGTGCCGCGTGAAGAAAGGCGAGAATGGTTAATTCCTTTCAAGAGACAGAGGGAAGAGGCTGCAGATCCTTTCATTTCCCCCAAGTTGTGGGTTTCTTTGTTTATTGAGCATGACATCTGCTACCTAAACCGTCTATGAATTATCTATGAATTCCTAAGGCTTTGGCGCATTCAATTTCTCCTACTGGACTCTGTAAAGCGAGTGGAGAGCTGCCGTGGTGACCGGGGGAAGGGATTAGAACCATGGGGAGAAGCTAGAGTTCTCCCTTTGTTCAGTTATTCATCCACTGGTTGACTCAGTAAACATTTATCGAACATTTTTCATCTAGCCGGTTCCTACCCAGCGTCCTGCCTTCAGCCCAAGCACCTGCTCTACCAGAGCCTCCTGCCAACTAAGCCTGAGATAGATGCCCTCCTGCCACCCCGTGTTCCCATGGGTCAGTGCAGTGAAAGCACCAGTTGAGTCATAGGATAATTGCTGGATTTACAAGTCTGCCTGTCACTTTGCTGTGAGCTCCTTGAAGACAGAGACTGTGACTTAATTTGCCACTGTGTCCCCAACACTGCGCGTCGTGCTTACCCCATGGAAGGGTCTTGATGTTTGAGGTCTTTGAGGATAGGATGATGGATGAGGCCTTGCTATCTGTCGGAGTAAGACAGATATCCTAATTAGCATCTAGCCCTTCTAGCCAAAAAATATCCAAGGGCTCTATAGTGGCCCTTATGAATATGTCATTTGTATTTTCTATTCCTTTAGTTATTAAGAGTGAAGAAGGGCTTCCCTGCCATTATGTCATTTAAACATAATACTTTTCTCTTTGCACTCTCTCAATGCAATCTCAAGTGCTTTCCTGTTAGACTGGTATGTCATAGGGACATATAAACATGTCCATGTCTAGAATATATATGTCCCATGCATATGTATATGGTATATGTATAATGGGATGTGTGTGTACGTATATACAACCCCCCCCCACACACACATAAATGTAATATATGATATGATCCTTTAGAAGAGCAGCCTGAAGCCTGAGTCTGGTGCATGTGGAGGCAGTGTAGACAGCACAGGGCAGGAGTTCAAGCAGCCCACCTAGACTATGCCAGTATGTGTCCGTGAGCAGAAAGCCATGTCCTCTCCGAGCTTCAGTTTCTTCATCTGTAAAACAGAGCTATGGGAGCTGCCATGCCTCCTTCTAAGGAGTTGCTGTGGGTCTCAAATAAGATAGTATTATTCATCGAACACTTTGCTGGTTGAATCAATAAAGGATTAGAAAATGCCAAATGAGTCAAGATTGGGCCTGACAATGCTCTTTACTGTTGGGGAGTGTGAATGAAAAAAGAAAGAAAAACACACTTTCCAAGGTTCCCAGCAGCAGGCAGTGGTTCCCAGAGCAGGGCTGGCACTGCCTTTTTGCCTTTTCCTGCGAGGACTGAACATGTTCCCATTCGCTTTGCAGCTGCAGGGCCCACTCGTAAAATCCCATGTTGTCTGTTCCCTTTCTTTTCCTGCCTCTACCTCTGGCCTTACCCTGTCCTCCACCACTGTGGCATGCATGTACCTGTCTTCACTGAAGTAAGTGCTTCTGCTCTTTTGTGGTGATTTCTAAGTGGTCTATGGCCCCTTCTGTATCTCAGAGAGCTTCCTTTCTTCTGTACTCTGCTCCTGGAGCCTGGCAAGGAACCCGGGGGGGGGGGGTTCCAGGGACTGAGGCAGCTTTCCAGGAGAAAGACCTTGGACTCTCCCCATTGAAACACACGAGTCTTTGGTTTATGGAGGGACTTTGTCTTTTTTTTAATTAATTAATTGAGTTATTTTATAGATTTTATTGGGGAATTGGGGAAGGGGAACAGCTAAGTTGTTGTCCTTCAGTCTTAGTTGTGGAGGGCACAGCTAGCTCAGCTCCAAGTCCAGTCACGATCCAGCCGCCCATCGGCAGCTTGCAGCCACTCAGCTCAAGGTGCCGTGTTCAATCTCAGTTGCGGAGGGTGCAGCCCACCATCCCATGTGGGAGTCGAACTGGCAGCCTTGTTGCTAAGAGCACACGCTCTATCCACTGAGCCATCCGGCTGCCTGGGACATTGTCTTTTTAAACTGGCAGCTCCCGATGAGGCTGGCTCAGACATCTCTCCCATTGCACCAACAGGCACAAATCAGAGCAGGGTACCTTCACCATTTAGAAGGAGGGATCCCAGTTTTTAAATTTAACCAGGAGGGACGTAGACCTCAGAGGCTAGGTGGGAACCAATGTTATGCTCATTACAGTAACATAAAACTTTACAAATGTTCTTGCACTTGCAGCTCTTCAGTAACTCCCCTGAGTAAGGAATAAGGCCCTACAACCCTACACCACCTATTCCTGCTCTGCATCTAGCCTTGTGAATAAGTCACACCCACATGGCTTGGGTTACCTAGAGCATCCATTTTTCCATCCATCCTCTGATTTCACTCATTCTTTTCAACCATGTTCATTGAGCACCTACTATGAGCTGGACCCTGTACAGGGCACTAGGGACTGAATGGGGAAGAGATGGTGCCCATGACAATAAGGACTTTATGATAGGCTGAATAATGTTCCTTGGAGATATCCGGGTCCTAATCCCTAGACCATGTGAACGTCAACTTGGATGGGAAAAGGACTTTGCAGATATGGTTAAGTTAAGGGTCTTGAGCTAGGAAGACAATGCTGGATTACCAATAGGCCCTAAATGTAACCCTAAGTGTCCTTATAAGTGGGAGACAGAGGGAGATTTGATGACAGAACAGGAAAAGGCAACTGACCATGGAAACAGAGATGGGAGCAATGCGGCCATGAGCCAAGGAGTGCCAGTAGATAATGAGAAGCTGGAAGAGGCAAGCAATGGCTTCTCCCCTGGAGCTTCAGAAGGAACTAGTCCTGCTGGTGTTAAAATGACATTTTAACACTGTAAGTCTCCCTTCAGGCTCCTGGCCTGCAGAGCTGGAAGAGAATGCGTTTCTGTTGCTTGAAGCCTGTAAGTCTGTGGCAATTTGTTATAGTTTTAAAATATAATTTCTATGCAAAAGGAAACAAATTCACACCTTAAAGCCTAGTTGTCAATTGGAAATTACCATTCTGTGTAAGTGCTACTTTTAGGAACACAAGCAGGCAAACTTGTTCTGGAATTGGGGTATCAAGTAAGGCTTCTCAGAAGAAGTGACATCTCAGCTGCAACGTGGTAGCTTAATATGAGTTGTTAACCAGGTGAGGGAAACAGGTCCAGGTCTGGTGGTTACAGGCAAAGCAAACGGCATTTATAAAATATGCTTTGCTACTTCATACTTTTATGCCTTGCACACACTAGTTCCTTTGCCCTTTTCCTTTTTACCCTGCAAACTTACCCCCCACACAAATACACACACACACACACACACACACACACCACATTTCACATATGCACATTTCCTAATTTTTGCACTTGGCAGATTCCTTTTTATTAGTCAAGATTGCTCCAACACCCCCTCATAGGAAGCCCTTCCCATGTCATCCTTTCTTGCCTTCTCAGCAGGCTTCAACAACAGATCTTCTCAAGGAAACCCCGTTCTTATTTATCAAAGCTCTGACATCACAGAAGTGACGTGTTAGGAAAATGCCTGAGCAGAATTCAGTAATGATCATTGCTACTACTTTTTTTCCTTCCTCTCCTCCTTGTGGATCAAGAATACCTAGCCGTGGGGAGGGAGGCCTTTAGCAGAACCTTTAGGCAGTGGCAACTGGGTTGGAAACCCAACAGGAAAGGTTTCCCGGTCTCCCAGCAAATGCTCTCAGGCTGGTGACGTACAGTCCTGGTACAGATGTCCTCTGACAGGAAGTTTGGAAAGCCCCAGTAGACCCTCTGGGATTAGCTGGCTCTTTCAGGTCAGGCAGCATGTTTGTCTGGGGCGCTGCTGTAATGCTTGAGGTCCTGTAAGGAGAAGAGGCACAGTGGGAAATACAGATGTTCTGGTTGTGTGTGATGATGCCTAAGAGTAAGAAATGAGGATAATTATCTCTTTTCTGCTTCCTTCCTTCAACCTATTATAGAATGGAAGCAAACAACTGTGTGATCAAGGAAGGGTTTTTTTTTTGTTTAATTTTTCAACTGGTTGCTAGGATGTCATGTAGGAAGGACCCATCTGCAACTCTGAGTGCTTTGTATCACGAGGCAACTGTCAGTCCTCAATTAATTATTCATGTTTTCATTAGGCGCAATAATGAGAAACAGTTGAAATGACAGGTCCTTAAGATTACTGGGAACCCTAAAGTATTCACTTATTCTTTGATTAGCTAACCTTGGTAAGGTAGAGGGAGCTCTGACGCTGAGGTCAGAAAGGTCTCAGTTCGAGTGTAGCAGCCGCACAGTAGGTTGCAATGTAACATTTCCTGTAGCTCTTTGAGCTCCCATTTTCTCATCTGGAAGATGGGGATGATGCCTGCTCCTCGGGAAGACCTTGAGGTTACAGATGGGTTTCTGATGCAATACTTGGCTCAGAGAAGCTGTTCAATAAATAGTCCAGGGATAAGAAAGCCGGCATTGATGAAGTGTTCTTCTGCTCAGGTTTAACTCTGTTCACAGCTAATCATCCTGTTGTTTTTCAATGATGTTTTTCTGCTCTTGGGTAGAGAGCCTTCTGAGTACCTGGAAATGGAATTGCCAATCTGCAAATGGACAAATATGGGTATATAGAAAATATTCATTGTAGCTTTTAAATCTGAGGGTATTAAATTGCATTTACTAAATGCCCTCTGCTCACAGGTTCATATATTTAGAGGGTTTGTGTGTGTGTGTGTGTGTGTGTGTGTGTGTGTGTATGTGATTTTATTGTGGGTTTTTTTTCCCAAGAAGTGTGTGAAGTGGCTTCAGTTTTTAGAAACACTAATTCTGTTTCCTTGCATTTGTTGGTGAACAGAGAAATTACACCTTCTACTAAAGCTCACACAAACATTTGAGTAGCAATTTGGTTCACAAGCAACTGAGTTCAGCAAAGAATAAATGACATGAACCCTGCTCATGTTACATGATTTGGTATAAGTGATTCTATGTCTTCTTTGTCCCTAAGTAATTAGAAGAGAGTCAAATGAGATAATGTATGTGAAAGCATTTTGAAAACTAAAACTTTTGTTGTAATGGATTATTATTATTCTAATTACTACTAATATGAAGAACCTAATATGACATGGACCAATTATTAAGATAAGAGTATTTCTGATATTGTGAACATTTGTTATCCATTTGGTATTTAGTTTTATACTATTTGGCTTTGTTCTCCATTTCATGCATTTTAATCTTACTCTTCTACCCCAAGTAAATTTGTAGGCATCTGTGAGCCTTTAGTCAATCAGTACAATTCACTATTTCAAAATCATTTACTGAACGCTTACCATGTGCCAGGCACAGAGCAAAGTACTATAGACAAGGGGGCGGCTAAAATGCTTTTCCTACCTGCAGTGAGCTTCGTCTCCGATGGCGGAGACAATCAAGAGTGGCTGGAATTTAGGGTGCTGAATGCTCTGATATCGGTAAGCTCAGGGGGCTCTCAGAGCAGGGTGGGTGGGCTAGGACTGGGAGGATGAGGTCACAGTTAATTAACCAGGTGAGAAAATGAGAGGAGTACAAAGGGGAGAAAGTAGCATGTGGAAAGGCAGAAAGGCTCATGTGTGTGTGTGTGTGTGTGTGTGTGTGTGTGTGAGAGAGAGAGAGAGAGAGAGAGAGAGGAGAGAGAAGAGAGAGAAGAGAGGAGAGAAGAGGAAAGAGCTTGAA
>NW_017732129.1:97537-100597 GCF_001890085.2 Hipposideros armiger | reverse complement strand
CACAGAACATATTGATGGCATTAAATGTGGACTTACTGTAAATATTTTAGGTTTTACAGGTCATACGGTCTCTGTTGTAATTACTCAGTTCTGCCATTGTAGAAAAAGCGGGTACAAACAATAAGTAAACAAATGAATGTGGCTATGTTCTGGTAAAAGTTTATGAACTCTAAAATTTGAATTTCATATAATTTTCACATTGTCATGAAATGCTCTTCTTTTGATTTTCCATCTAAAATTGGAAAACCCAGGTTGGCAAAATGGGTGAAGGTGGTCAAAAGATACAAACTTCTTGTGATGAAATAATCCTGGGGATGTAATGTACAGCATGGTGACAATAGTTGAAAATATGATACTGCATATTTGAAAGTTACTAAGAGAGTAAATCTTAAAAGTTCTCATTACAAGAAAAAAATTTGTAACAATGTATGGTGACAGATGATAGCTAGGTTTATTGGGATTATCATTTTTTAATATATACAAATATCCAATCATTATACACCTGAAACTAATATAATATTATGTCAATTATATCTCAATTAAATATAATAAAAATAACTAATACTTAACTAATTAAAAGTGTAAAATTCATTCTTAGTTTTCAGACTAAACAGATGGCCAGCCAGATTTTGTCTACAGACCGTAGTTTGCTGACCATGGTTCTCATCTATTGTCTACTTGACAACAAGCTTAATCGTCCCAAAAGACCCAGGGCCATGATCCATGACCTTAAAGTGATTTGAAGGCCAGATGAGTAGTTTTGATTTTAGGCAATACAGAGTCATTGAAGGTTTTGAGAAGAAGAAAAATAATAGAAAGAACTGGTGAGACCCAAGAGTCTCTGGGAAGATGCTGTTATGACTGTAGCCAGCTTCTAGAACAAAGGAGGCCATTCACAGCTGTGGGGTTTGAGGGTGCTGAGGAAATTCCNTATGCAGTGCACTCTGATAGAAGCTGCCCTGAGCCACTTTTTTAAGTTGGTCATGACAACTTGATTTCATAGCCTACTAATGAATTGTAGTACATAGTTTGAAAGCCACTAAGCTAAAGAAAAAAAATCAAGAAAGTCTCTGGCCTTTGGGCCTCAAGACTCATGAAGATATGGCTAGAGTAGCCTGTCTCAAGAGAAAATAGAGCCAAGCCAAATGAGAGACTCATAAAGACATTTTATCTGTAGCATTTTTCAAGACCTAGTCCTAGTCCAGGGACCAAGTCTAATGCACTAACATGGACAATGAAGAGGTCCCAGGATTTCACTGCGGGCTCTGAGTTTTGCTCAGACTCAGTCTCTGTGACATTGACCTTGGTAGATTCACAATACTTTAAACCCTAGATCTGGCACCAGAGAATGCTGCTGGATATTTGTTGCTTCCCTGCCCCTGCATCTCTACAGTCTTCTCTTCCACACGGTTCTGTCTCAGCGAGACGGAATCCCCTGACATTGCTTGTCCTCTGGCTTCTGTTTGGGTTCCTGCACTGCTAGGCATAAGCAGGGGAAGGGAGGACAGGAGGGAGAGATCAGAACCTTATTTCCCCAGCTACCACATTCCTAGGCTGCAGGTGGATAGTTTCTGTGTCCCTCTGCCTAAGACCACAGCCTCTACCGAGCAGCTCTCTCCTCAAGGTATGGCCACTGCTACAGTCCTCTCTGGGCTGTGGCAACTGTCACGCTCCTTTGTCCTTGAGGCGTATGGGTACAGTTCGTTACAGCTTACAAGGAATAGTGCAGAGCGCTTGTAAAGCGTACTCCTCCGAACTCCACTCAGTCATCCATCTGTGCCATCAATTTCATGCTGGGTCTTGTGGTAGATGGGAGAAGAGCAGTGAAAGAGGGAGGAAGAGGGGAGAAGTCTTAGACATTCCTTCAAGGAAGGATGTGCTGCCCGGCTATGTGGAGTAAGGTCAGCAGAAAGCCTCCAGNGGAGAGAGAAGAGAGAGAAGAGAAAAGAGCATGCACGAGAGAGTAATACATTTGTGGAAATGTAACAATTCTGTATGGCAGACAACATAAGTGGAGGTGTTCCAGGCACTGTTTGGGATGAAGCTAAAAAAAAAGTTTCCATTACTCTTGCCGCATAACAAGACACCCCAAAGCTACGACATAAAAAAAAAATTTAGCTGCTCCTGATTCTTCCGCTGGGTCAGGGCTCTGGGGGAAAGTTTGTCTCCATTCCAATTGGTATTGGCCTAGGATCCATAGTGTCATAGTAACACTCCTGCCACATTCTGTTGGTCAGACAATTTACAGGGCAGTTCCAGATTCAATGTAAAGGAAAATAAACTCCACCAGGAGCAGAATGAGTGCTCAGGGATGGGAAGAATTGTTAGCAGCTCTGCCTGCAGTCTGCTGCAGAACCATGAGTGTGCCACGCCATGGAGAGCTTGGCGTTATCCACAAGCCTGCAGAGCGACCACTGAAGGAGATCTTGACTAGGGGAAAGAAGAGGGCATACATTTTTAGAAAGCTGACTCCTGGAAGCAACGTGAAGAATGTATTGGAGACGATAGGGCCAGTGGCAGAGAGGGCAGTTAAGAGCTGGTGTTATGGTATGGAGCGAAGTAATGATTGCCTAGACTAGGATAGTGGCAGTTGGAATGGTAGAGGACAGGAGTGATGGAGTCACTCATTCATTTATCCATTCAACATGTATTGAATGACTATCATATGCAGCTGTGTTGACAATTCAGCAATAAGCAACCCCCCGACCCCCACACCCTTAGAACGTCTTGCCCTCCTGGAGCTGACATTGGAGCTGAAATTGGAGCTGACATTGGAGCTGAACAAGTGAACAAGTCAAGTCTATAAAACATATGGTTTAAAGAATAAATATAAAGGAGGGAGGGGAGAGGGACATATTAGGGAAAATGTGTTAAGTTTTGGTAAAGTACCCAGAGAATGGTTTACCAAATAAGGAGATAAAGGAGTTAAGGAAACATCTACGTGGCTCCTTGGGAAAGAATATTCCAGAAAGACAAAGGCCTTGCATTAGTGTCCTGGGGCTGCCATAACAATGTGACACAAACTGGGTGGCTTAAACAATAGAAATGTATTGTCTCTGG
>NW_017732129.1:57687-90597 GCF_001890085.2 Hipposideros armiger | reverse complement strand
TGCACCCTCATTCTCCACTTGGGTTTGCCCTTAACTTGCTGTGTGATTTTATGCAGGTTACCTCAGCTTTCTGCTTTGTTTTCTTGGCAGTGATATGGGTATCACCATCATTATGTCTTTGGCCTTTCACTTTTCGACAGAGTAGGAGGCCCTACAGCACAGTGGTTAAGAGTTTAAACTGTGAAGGCAAGCTATTGGGTTGTCGGAAAAGTTATGACGTATGTTTTTCTATGTTTTTCATTGCAAACATGCGTCCTGACTTTTCTGACAACCCAATATTTGAGTTTGAATATTGAATTTATCGATCCTCTCCAATGTGTCCATATGGATATATGAAGATACATTATTTTATTAGGTCTTTATAGTATTAAAGCACTTTATATTTTATGACATTGGATTCTCATGTTTGTGAGACTTGGGAAGGACAGGGATCATTTTCCCCATTATATTGACTAAGAAACTAAGGATTTGAAACGGCAAATTATATTTCCAGGATTACAGCTATATGTGATAAAAAGAGGATTGGATATAAATTTAAATTCTGAATATGAAGCCAGCAGTCCCCATGCTGTATCATGTGTTCAAACACACACACACACACACACACACACATATATATTATATATATATATATTACATATATCCAAGCATTATGTTTCATGGGTGATTATATTTTATAGAGTGTAAGTAAAATAAAAAGTCATTCAGATGCTGTAAGGGGAAAAGCCATTCAGGGTATCTGTTTAGGACTGCAATGTCAGAGTTCTAAAAATGAGGAAAACATAGAAATTTATAATAATTTTACTTATTTGGTATTTAATATCTCCTATGACTCATCCTCTAATTATGTATTCATCTCTATGCATTTTTGTCTAGAAATCCCCTCTCCTTAAAGATGCTTCCCCTACATCCGGGGGAATTCCTTCATCTAGCATTTCCCAAAGCATGTTTGAGGGAACACTAGCTCCCTTGGATGTAAATTGGTGTAACAAGGAAAATGAGTTTTAATGGTCAAATAAGTTTGGAAAACACTGGGTTACACAAATTAAACATATCTTTCCTTGCAGACTTTTCAGAACCTTTGATGTGATAAATGAGGCTTGTGAGTCCTAGAGGGAGATAAAATATGGTGCATTTCCCACATTATTTGACCATGGGACCATTTATGTCAGTGGTCTCTTGTATTACTTACTATGTTGTTTAAAGCACATGTTAACACTGCTACCTTAATCAATAACCGTGATGGATGGGAGAGAGTCGAGCTATGACATGGGTCATTCCACTGACCATTAGGGTTGATTCAGCTGACTGGATGGATGGATGGTTACATCCTAGCAACACACGCTCCAGCAGATGGTGTGATCTTCCCAAGAGGACCATTATTAGGTCAAGTGACTGTGGTACCCTAAGATCCTGATTTCTGCATCAGTACTTCTTGCCATCATTCATATATCTATAGCCATGAGTAATGAAGGCAGGGAACCAGGTCTAGGTGAGAACTGTGCCATGAAAACTGGTTTCATTCATCAAAGCAGCACATATTTTTGAACATCTACTAGGAGCCAGACATTGTGTTGTGTGCTAGCAATACAGTGATAAATATAGCATAGTCACTGCTCTCCAAGAGCTTGCAATCTGGGAGGGGAGAGGAGATTGGAAAGTGACACGTTAGAGACCAAAATAGTAACCTAATGTAGTGTTATGTAAGATGTGCATGTGTAGATGCCGTGGAGGCATTGGGCAAGGGATGCCCTGGTCTGCCCAAAGGGGTCAGAGAAGGCATTGAAGAGGAAGTAGTGCCAAGCCTGGGGCTTGTGAAATGAATTAGTGTTTTTGGCCTGGTGAAAATGTAGAGCAACCCAAGAAGAGAAGAGCATGTAGTCTAGTAAAGAGGTCTGAAAGGACATGGCGCTGTCATGAAACATGAGTTGGTATGACAGGCGAGAATGCAGACACCAAAGGATATATTGGAGGAGCTGATGCCGGAGAGGCAGACTGGAGCTGTGATGGGCCTCATGCCCATGCTCAGCAGTTTGAACTTTGCTGACAATGAGGATCTGTCTGCTGCTTTCCTAGGTAGATTTTATTTTCTCCTTCTGTGCTGATGGAGACAAAAAGCTGGATTGTAACAGGAGCAACCAGCAGCAGAAATCCTAATTTCCTGGGGATGAGAGGAACTAGGATGCAGCCAGTTCAAGGGAATCCATCTTGCATGTGGAATACTGACCACAGGGTTGGGTTTATGGTTCAAGGAGGAACCAGTGCCTTAGAAAAAATTAAGTGAGGGTAATCAGGACCCCAGTCTAGCAACAAAATTTAAGCTGTGCTTTCATCTTGCTAGGGTATCCAAAGCTAATCAGAACACTAACATCTAAGGATGACTCATTTCAGAGACCACCTCCTTTTGGGGCTTAGCACTCCTGTATGCCTAGCAATTTACAATCATTACCTCATGTAATCCTCATGACAACCCTAAAAGGTGGTTTTACTAATATTGTTTTATAGAAAAGGAAGCATAGGCTTTGAAACTTGCCCAAATATACACAGGAAGTTAATAGCTCTGGTCTAACTCCGAAGTCCAGTATAGCTCAGCCACCATTTTAGACTGGCTCCCTGTTCTAACTCCCTGCTTCTCTGCAACATTGGGCAATGTTGGCCAAAAGACTGGTGGGGCTGAGATTCTTTAGAAGTTTCCCAGTGCCAGCACCAGTGCGGCACTGGAGTAAATCATGGCCCATTAAGTCTACCGGCATTGCCACTCAAGGTCCATTCACCTCTTCTTCATGACCTTCTTTTCACTTCCATGCTCACCCTTTGGTTCACCGTTCCTATGACACCTTCCTCTGAGGACCTCACTACATTATGAAAAAAATTATCTCAGTAATTTCCTGTTCATTTAGTTTCTCTACCTACTTGAGGCTGTGTACCCTATTTTGTACCTTAGAGCTCTAGCTTAGACATTATATTGGGATCACTAATGTTTTATAATGAATTCATCAGCAAATTCCTACTAAACTACACTCAGGTCAGATTGTAAACCTAAAAGCCAGCTGTAGATAACACCATTCCCCACTTGGAGCCTTAGGTTCCTTATCTGTCAAGTGAGATTAGCTCTGTGATCTTTAAAATCCTGTTCAACAATGGGATTCATATGCATTTTACTGATGATGAAATTGAAGGTTACGAGGTTAATGGTTCAGTGAGGAAATTTCAGAACTAGAATTTTAGCGAGTTGGCCACACATTATTTTCAAAGTAATCAATTGTTTAAAACTATTCATTGAGCACCTAATACGTGCAAGGCACTGTGCTAAAAGCTAGGGGTACATTGGTTATAAATAAATAAATAAATAAACAAATAAATAAATAAATAAATAAATATCCCAGGCCGGCCGAGTGGCGCGATGGGATGCCAGAGGGCCAGTGACACTGCCCTCTACAGCTAAGATGCTGAACAACAGCTCAACCTGGAGCTGGGTTGCCATGAGTCGCCAGCGATGGTGTAGGCTGCAGCTCCTGTGGCAGTGGGTTGCCATGGGCTACCTACCGTGTGTAGCCAGCAGCCACCGTGAGCGGCCATCCAGAAGCCGGCGACTGATCTGCCTCACCCGGGAAGAGCGCAATGATGGTGCCAACTTGGGCCAGTGAAGCAATGTCCTCTACAACTAGACTGAAGAACAAAACAACAGCAACTTGTCTGTTCCCCTTCCCCCAATTCCCCAATAAAAATCTTAAAAAAAAATCCTGGCAGTCTGGACAAATATTGAGTTATTGGTGGAGACAGATGCATTAAAAAAATTCCAGTGTAATATGAAAGGAGTAATAAGGAAAACTTGAAGGAGGTTTCGCAAGAGCAGAGAGAAAAGAGTTGTTGGCTGGGCCTAGGTGTCTAAGAAAGCTTGCAGCAAAGGGGATGCCTCAGCTGGGCAGGAAGCGTTGACCCATGAGTTAATGAAATTGACTGATGACCATCTGCTCTTTGGCAACTTGTAGAAAAAGACATCCTAACTTTTTTTTTTAAATGCTTTGAAGTCTAAAAATCTTCATCGACTAGAGTCTTAGAATCTGCTCAGAAGAAGAAGAGCTGTAAAGAGATAATATAAAAGGACACATTGAAAGAGAAGGTCCTCAAAGATATAGGGATGTATTCCTGGGACGCCTGCCTTCCATCTAGCAATAAATATGGCTGGCATAAAAATAAATAAATGTGTCTGACAAGAGCAAGGGAAAATAAAAAAGAAAAATCTTTGGAAATAATAGGAACTTGCACCTTGTCCAAGCTATCCACAAAACCTGGTGAGATTAGAGTAATTTTAAGAGACTAAACCAAATTGATAAGGGGAAGCCAGGATGAGACTAGCGTGGAAGGCGGCAGTAGGGACAGAGACAAATAACCTGTTTTTCAAGTACAAGTCCAATAAGTTTTCAAAGGAGAGGTTGGCAGGGCCTCAGAGACATGCCCAGTGTAATTTATCAATGAGGAAAAGTAGACATTCCTTTAAAAAATTAATTCTTTGCCTCGGTGACTGTTAATGGGAGAGGTTGGGAGATGAATGCTGGAAGTGAGCATAAATTCCCTTGCAAAGGAGAGAGAGTAGCACTTGGAAGAAATAAAGGTGAATCCTGACAAGAGGAAGTTGATTAAGAAGTAAATGTGCTCGGTGATTGAGAGAGTGGTCAAGCCTGGAGTGATTGATTAGAAAGTCTGGAAAACCACGTTCTAAGTTGGACGTCTGAGCATCCCCAGACATTCGGTAGGGAGGGGAAGATGAGGGTTGGGAGCCCAGGTCTCATGTGCTCAACAAACTGCTTCCCTTTGGATGTACAGGAGGTAAGGCACAAGTGTTTGATAAAAACAAATTACATGCTGGGCATTGAGGTAGGTGCTTTACATACATTTCTCAATGATTTCTCATCATACCCTCCATGGTAGATGTTATTATAAGAAAACTGAGGGTCAGAAAGGTTAAACAGCCTGTCCAAATTCACATGGTTAGTAGCAGACCCAGGATTTGAATTCCAGTCTATCTTATTATAAAATCTATATGTACTTTTCACTTCATACCAATGAAGCAGTCATATCCTTATATATTTGCATAAAGAATGCATCAAATCTAGTAGCTGGTAGGAACTCAAATAATGATAGCTAGTAAAAATAGAAGTAGGAATAACAAAAGGAGGGAAAGGCAGATGTAAACAGATCATAATACCTATCTGAAAGGGCTGCTGTGAGAAACAATATATGTCAAGTTCCATTGTAGGGCCTGTGGCATAGTGGGAATTCCAAAATTCCCAGGAAATTTAGTACCAAAAGAAAAAAAAAAAAAGAGAGAGAGAGAGAGGTCTTTCTTATTTACTAGACATTTTGTATCATATTTCTCTGTTTTCTACAGGTTTGAACATCTCTAATAGGCTATAAGCTACTTGAGGGTAATATTTGCCTAATTAATCTCTTTCTCACAAGACTTTGCAAGTACAAATGAATGTTGATCACGACTATAGAGTATAAAAATGCCAGACTTCTCTTCACAATTACTATTGTCATTAAGATTGTTATTTTCATGATTCCTAGTAGCACATCTACCATACTATAAATACACACAAATGTATGTGTGTGAGCATATGTGAGTGCACGTAGTGTCGTGTACTAGGTGCTTTATATAGATCTATGACCAGTTTATTGAGGAATCCAACCTCACTGATGTATATAGCTGATTTCCCCCCCACTCACTGCTTACAACATTCTTGTAAACTCTCCTTTGCTCATTCCTTAATGATATCTTGGACAGAATTCATAACCTCCCAATCATTTTCCGGTATCAAATGTTCATCCATTGTGCAGCTCTAGTCACATACTGGGTTTCCCTGCCTGCCCGCCCCCTGTGCTGCCAGAACTGTGGCTTAGGGACCATGCTGGAGAATGGCACTTGGGGCTGGCTCTGAGATAGCTCTCCCTCCCGTTCCAATGTTTATGTCTTCTGATGTTGGGAGCTGCAGGGGCAAACATTGCTTTCTTACCTGCTTTTGATAGTAGTCCTTCCCTACTGGTTGGTGGTTGCGGCTTCCATGGAGACCCTCACTGTCCCTCAGCACCTCCTATAATGCACATGTACAAATACTAACCTGTCTTAGGGTATATATGTGGGATTCTTGACTGGCCCCAACACAGTAGACTCAGCATTGTTTGACCTCTGTCGCTGCACACCCTGCCAGGCTGCACCGAGCTTCTTGCCATTGGGACCCCATGCCTGGTGAGAAATCCTCTTGGTCAGCAATCAAGACAGCTGGGGCCTGGCCAACTTCTGTGACCTTTGACCCACAGGGAATCACTCATCCTTGCCACTCCAAATCATGGGAGTGAGGGCTGATTCAAGGCCCCAACCTCTTTCTCCCCACCATTTGTCCCCGGTTTTCTTTTTCCTCTTCTTATATGGGCATGAGAAGCAGCTCAGCAAGGCTGCTGCATAATTAGATACCTAAACAGAGACTGTCCGTCTTCTGCCTTGCAGGCAGGTACCCCAGGCTCCGTGAAGGACCTTCAGGGCCCATTCTCATCTGCCAGGGAGTTGATGGATGATGGCTCAGGGGGTCAAGGAAAAGCTTCTGCACCAAACTCTCTACCTTTCCAAGGCCTCTAGTGCCTTCTTTCTCAGGACTCTCCAGGATTTGTGTGTTGCTGTGTTTGTTGTATGTGAAGGAGAGGAAAAATTGGTAATGGCTGGGGGATAGGCAATGGCCAAGTCAGTCTTGCTGTTTTATAATAAGTCCTTAGGGAAATAATTGGCCTCGCTTGTTGATGGCAGTCTTTAGATATGGATTCTTTTGTCTCAGGTTTGGGTTCTACCTGCCGGTTCTGGGGCAAAAGGAAGAGACCTAGTCAGCATGTGGTTGCACATACTTACAACATACCTGTGTGAGCCCTATAAGGTAAAATGTGTCATTCTCCTTTCAGTTAGGAAAATCAGGCTCAGAGAAGATAAAGTAGGTTGTCCCAAGTTACACACAGTAAGTGGCAGCGCTAACATTCAAATTATTGGGTTGTTGGAAAAGTCATAACGTATTTTTTCTATGTTTTTTGTTACAAAAATGCGTCATGACTTTTCCGACAACCCAATAAATCTGCCTGACTTCAAAGTCTATCCACAGAAGCAAAGAGACGCTCTCTTAAGCAGCTGTGGGAAATAGAGGGGAGACGCATGGTGGTGAGGAGACATACAGAGCCTTTCCTTCCTCAGTGCAGAAAAGAGCAGAAGGAATCCTGGAACGAGCCAGAGACCAGATCTCTGGTGGGCTACTCCCACGGCAAGGGGTCCACTAGACAACAGCAATGAAGTGATGGCACTCCCCTGGGCCACAACCTTAGAGGGTCTCATGGAGCCAAGGCAGAGCCCCTGGGCAACTTCATCTAGTGGCATCATAGCATGACTGGAGAAGGCCCAGTGACCAGCATTGGAGACTGATGTGTTTATAAGGGGAAGATAGCCCATAGCAAGAAAGCCTATTCCAATTCCATGTTCTGAGCACCCTTCTCCACCGTCCATATTAGTTAGGGCAGTGGTTCTCAAAGTAGGGTTCCCAACTGGCAACCTGAACCTCACCTCAACCTCACCTGGGGATTTGTTAGAAATGCAAAGTCTTGACTACTCTCCAGACCTCAGACAGAATCTGAAACTCGAGAGGTGAAGCCCAACCATCTGTTTCAAAAAGCTCTCTAGGTGATTCTTTTTTGTTCCTTAGTTTTAAGTCAGGTTTTCTGGCTTTGCATACAGAAAGCAATTTGCCCGTGTTAGATGTAAAGTTTGAATGGTTATAATAAGTAGGTACAGTCATCTAACTAGCACCAAAATCAATATGTAGACTGTATCTATTACCTGAAAAAGTTCCTTCACACTCCTTTGTAGTCAGTGCTCTCCTCTACCTCTGATCCCCGGCAACCACTGATCTGATGTCTGTTTCTGGAGTTTTGCCTTTTGTAGTGTCATATAAATGGAATCATGCAGTGTGTAGCCTTGTGTGTCTGGCTCCTTTCACTTGGTAAAATGCTTTTGAAAGTATTCATGTTGTTACACATAGTGATTTACTCGTTTTTATTGCTGAGTGGTATTCCAGTGTATGAATATCCCCAATTTTTTTTTTAATCTATCTCCCAGGTGATAGGCATGTGTTGTTTCTAGTTTGGGGCTTTTATGAATAAAGCTACTATAAATATTCATGTACAAGTCTTTGTGTAGACATATACTTCCGATTCCCTTGGGCGAATACCGAGGTGTAGGCTTGATGGGTCATCAGTTAAGTATGTATTTAGCTTCATAAGAAACTGCTTAACTGTTTTCCAAAGTGACTGTAACATTTGCTTCCCACCAGAAACAAAAGACAATTCCACTTGCTCCCTATTCTCTCCATCATTTGATATTATTTATTAACAGGGTTTTTTTTTTTGTTGCTGTTAACTTAGCCACTCTAGTAGATGTCTAGTGGTACCTAATTATGGTTTAATTTTTATTTCCCTAATGATAAATGATGCTGAGTATTTTTCATGTGCTTATTTGCCGTTCACATCTCTTCTTTGATAAAGCATCTATTTCAATCTTTTCCCATTTTAAAATTGTTTTATTATTGAGTTGTAAGATGTCTATGTGTTATGGATACAGGTCCTTTAACAGATACATGTTTTGAAAATATTTTCTCCCAGTCTGTGGTTTGCCTTTTCTATTCTGCGCAGTTTTTTTTTGTTGTTTTTTTTGAAGAGTTGAAGTTTTTCTTTTTAATTTTGATGTTCAGTTTATCATTTTTTTATTTATGGTTTATGTTTTTGGGATCTTATATGAGCACTTTTTTTTCCTAACCCAAGGTTACAAAGATTTTTCTCCTATGTTTTCTCCAGAAGTTTTACAATTTTAGCTTTTAATGTAAGCCTATAATTCATTTTTTCTACATGGTGTGAGGGGTTTTGTTTTATTTTGGTTTTTTTTCTTTGCCTATGGGCATCTAATTGTTCTGGCACTATTTATTGAAAAGATTATCCTTTCTCCATTAAATTACCATTGCACCTTGTCATTGAACTAATTGACTATATATGTGCAGGCCTGTATTTGGACTCTATTGTGTACCATTGATGTATTTGTCTATCCTTATAGCAATACCACCCTGTCTTGATTACTGTAGCTTTATATTAAGTCTTGAAATCAGATTGTCTAAGTCTCCCAACTTTGATCTTTTTCAAAATTGTTTTAACCATTCTAGTTCTTTACATTTTTATTTAATTTTATACTTAGCCTGTCAATTTCTTTTAAAAAGTGCCCACTAGAATTTTGATTGAAATTGCATTGACTCTAGAGATTAATTTGGGGATAATTGATGTGTTAATAATATTGAGCTTTCCAATTTACTAATATAGTTTATTTTTCCATTTATTTAGGTCTTTTGCAAATTTTCTCATCAATTCTTTTTCTGGTAGCAGCATGAAAAATTACATTATTTAGATTTACCCCTAAGTATTTCATGTTTTCATTTTATTTTATTGTAGAGGATTAGCTGTTGAAAAATTAAAAACAAACAGTAATGGTATTTTACCCATAATGTGTTCCCAGAATCCAGCCATGCACTAACTACAGTGGTTAAGACAGTGGTTAAGATGGAGGCTTACTCTAGCACTTCTTAGCATTCTCCAGGGCTCAGTGTCTTCATCTATAAAATGGTCATAATAATAAAAATATCTACCTCATAGTGTTCTTAAAAGAATTTTATCCACAGTGTCAAGCAATGTCAAGCACATAGAAATAACACAACACATATTAACTTTTATTATTTCTTACTAGCTGCGTAACCTTGGGCAAGTTACTTTTGATAAGCCTTTGTCTCCATGTTTATAATTTAGTGATAATAATAGTGTTAATAGAATTATGTTGAGAATTAAAATAAAGCACTGACAGCACAGAGCACAGTGGTTGGCCCCTAATAAGTCCTTATTAATATTAGCTATTTATAGTATCTATATTAATACAGTGTCTGACATATATTGACATTAAGCAAATGGATATTTAAAAATAAAATAACATGAACAATTAACACTAGCTTTGCAGAAAAGCTTTAGAGGAAATTAAAAAATTGTAGAAGTGGCTGCTAGAATATTTACATGATGCACAGGCTGACTTATTGAATACTGGCTGTTTTCAACCATTCATGCTAAATGGTTTTCTTTGGTTGTCCACAGAACTACCCCTCCCCGTACATTGTCTCTAAACTCATTGCAGATGTTGGTGTTCAAGCTTCGAACTAAAATCAATCTATTTATTGTAATGACTTCTAGCTACATACACCCAATTACCACTGTCGTTAAGAAATCGGTACCTGCCAATATTGAGAAGCCATGTGACATTAGTTGTTCAATGCATATAGCTCCAAAGCATGACCTTCTCACCTAGAAAAATTAAAAGGCACCCAAGATAATACCTTTTTTGCCTTTAACTCTTCTCCTTCTTTGTTATTTATTTTTATAGTGCCAACTTGCTAATATGTTGGGCAAGAGAGAAATAGGTGGTTCTAGAAGATATAAATACTGATTGAGCATTTTGGGTTCTGGCATGCTCTTAGCATAGACGGTAACATAATCTCTGGGGAAAATAGCCAGTTTGGTCCTGCAAACATGTGTGTCTTTGCACAGATCTACACACCCTGGATAATATGGGAAATCATGAATCACCAATGAATAACAGAAAACAGTGGATCAATATTTAAGCCACAGGTTTGAATGTCTAGCTCTACAATGAGATTTATATAGCTGTGTCTCTTTGGCCAAGTCATCTGTCTTCTCTTCCATGTCCTTCATCTATAAAATATAGGCCCAGTGTAATAAGTTTGATTGGAACTTAACGATTCCAATTTTATTCACTTGTTTTAAGATGCATTCTCGGCCTTCAAACCTGTTGCCTTCTAGTTGGAAGAAAAGGAGACTACCTAAAAAGGCAAATATTATGCTAAATGCTATTTGACTAAGAGTGAGATTAATAACCTCCAAGGTGGTAAAAGTCCACATTATAGGAGATATGAATTCAATTAACATTGCAGAATGTTTTCTCATCTGTAAAATAGGTTTAATTATAATTCCTTGCAGTGTATAGAATTAGTGAGTTAATGTTTTTCTAACTCCTAGAAAATTGAAAGTATGTTAAAAGTTAGTTGTTTTCCCTTCTGGACCTATTGTCCATTCAAACTTCCCAAGATTTTTATCTTGACATAATAAAGAAAACTGTGCCCCTGAAGACATTTGGATGATAAATCTATCCTAGAAAGGTAAAGATCCAAATCAGTTTTACTAGTTTCAAAGAACCAAATTATCCATTATTTTAAATACAGTCTGCCCAATATAATCAGTACTAAATTATCGAGTGCACTTTTTCTTTTTCATTCTTAGTTCTTTCAACCAAATCCAAAGACCCAGCTCAATAATTATTCCTTATTAGGTTCTGCTAAAATGCTTTGGAATCCTATAGGCCTGTGTTCAGATTTCATCTCTGCTATTTATACAACTCTATGATTTAGGTAAAATGCTCATTTTCTAGGGGCCTCAATTTCTCCATCTGTAAAATGGCAGTGTACTCACTTTATAGGTATTCTTGAGGTTTAAAAGAGATTGAGTAAGTGAAGATTTTAGCAGAATGCCTGGCATAAAATAGCTATCATCAAATAATACCTCTTGTTAGGTTTCCTTCACACCCCAGTGAAGTAGAGATGGGGTTTCTGAAAGTTGTTCTGTCATCAACTCTCATTCCATTGGCTATAATATTGGCTTCTTCAAATAGCTTAAATGGAAGTAGCCTAAATGAAGCACCTTGTTTTAATCCTAACCATAAAGAATGGTTATATCTACTATATATGATATAAAATTATAGAACTGTAATAATCCAGTAGTATGAGGTGTATAATGAGAAAAACTGAAAAATAATTAGGCAGCAAAACCGTACAGAGAGTGTGATCCCAAATATATAAAATATGCATAGGAAAAAAAGATTAGAAAGAAACAATGCAGAAGGTTTAAAGTGGGTGGTAGTGAGAATATGGTAATTTGTTTTCCTTTCTTTTACTTTTCAAAATAGGGGACCGTTTTTTTATACCTTTTAAAATATGGATTTTTTTTTCCTTTTTGTACTTTCCACTTTTCAAAATTTTCTATTTTTTTAAACAGTGAACATATATTAAATATAGTAAAAGCTAGAAAACCACATCTATTTGAATATGAATTAGTAAAGAAGTCTGTATATATCACAATTTCAAGCAGAGTGAAGAATTCCTAAGACAATACCCCCTCTCTGACAAGACTGTACTACTTAGTAATCAGTTTTAGTTTGATGAATATTTATCAAATTCTCTCATAATCTGTTTCAATTATTTTTCTTGCTTTTCCATTTTTGCCTTCTCCTTGTCATAACTTTATATTTAATTTAAATGCCTATGCTGTGTACAGTTGAGAATGGCACACCAGATCAACCTGTTAAAAATGCATGAAGAATGTAACTGGCCTACAATTGACACTGTGTGTGTGTGTGTGTGTGTGTGTGTGTGTGTGTGTGTGTGTGTATTTAAAAGTGGAAACTCCAGGTGTTCAGAGTCCTAAATGGCTCCAGATTTGGTTCTTGTATTAAGATACTCAGCTTGGAGCCATGGTCGTCCACCATGACTGCCAGAAGATTATCAGGTATTTAATTAGGTATGATTTGTTTCTTTTATAACTTAAAACCTCATTGCCCTATCTCAGGGTTAGTTGTTAGCAAGCAAGTTGGAGAAATCAGAGCTGTCAGGTAAGAAAAGCAGAAAATGTTTTTGGTAGTCTCAGACCTCTCTTCTTGATGGGAATGGCACACAGTCTCCAGAGGTAAACTAGAGAGGGAAGGTGTGATGGGGAAACTGTTTCTGGGTAGAAAGTTTTCAGACATTGCATTAATTTTTAACCCACTCAAGATTTTCCTATTCTCTGGTCAGTGACGGTAAATCAACAGCCACAGTTACTTGGCATATGTCTTGCTTCTCAACAAGATTTTGAGATTCTAGCAGGCAAGGAAAAATCTTAACCGTTTTTTGTTCCCCAAACACATGGCATATAATATCTACTAAATAAATATTAGCGAAATTCAATTTAAATTGTATCAACAGGCCTTTAAAATTGTAATACACTTAAGGATTTTCATAAAGGGGGTGGAATGATTTGAAAAACCCAAAGTCATATTTTATCATACTCCTCTGCTTACAAAATAAAACAAACAATAAAATCTCAATGATGGGCACTTAAAATACCCTTAACTTTGTCCTATAATGCACATGTGAATTGATCCCTCTGTACCTGTCTCTCCAAGTTTATCTTGTACCACTGATCCACTTTTTTTATTTTGCACCCATCACACTTGCCTTTCAGTTTTATAATGTGTTCATTCTCATCTCAGAGCTTTTGTAGTTGCTGATCCCTCTGCATGGAATGCTTTGTGCTGTCTTGTTATTTTCCTAGTCCCTTCTTGTTCAGGCCTTAAATTCCACTGTTAGCTCCTCAGAGAAGACTTTCCTAGTGGATATATGTAAACGTGTTTTCCTCAGTCACTTTCTGATCACATCACTTTTTTATTTCCTTCATAGAATTTCTCACTATCTGAAATATCTTCTTTATTTATTTGTTTCCATATTTATCCTCACCAGGAGGTAAACACAATGCAGGCGGGGACTTTCTCAGCCTTTACTAATGATTCCCCATCTCCTGGAGAATACTTGCAGAGGAAGAAAGGGAGCGAGGAAATTTAGATCAGGTCGTCCTTACAACTATCCTGTTTGGTAAGATCGATCCAGAATCTCAAATTTACAGTTGAGTAAACTGAGACCAGGAGAAGTTTTTTTTTTTTAATCTATATAATGATCACAACTAGTGAATGGAAGAACTGGGAGTCTAAATAGAATCTTCTTGAATTCAAGAACAGCTTTTTTCTTTATCTTAAAGGACATTCTGGAACTTCTATTCCAACCATGTTAGAATAACTGTTACCAAACTTACCTTTATATTGTAAACAACTGGACCAAGTATATGGTACTGCTGTGTTGACACATGAGACGATAAGCAGCTCAGGAATGCGATTCCTGAGAAGAAGGAAACAACTGAGGTGAAAACTACACTTGCTCTTGCTTTCTGCTTGGATATACTTTTTGGATTATAGCAGAGCGAGTGAGAAACCAAGCATAGCATGCTAAACTCAAGAACTGAGAAGATCATTAGGGTTCAGACAGACTGAAGCACCTTGAAGTAGCAGAACAGAGTTTCAAAAAAGAGGTTGATATGGAGAGAAAATGAGAGAGAGAGAGAGAGAGAGAGAGANGGCCGCTTACGCTGGCTGCTGGCTACACACGGTAGCCCATGGCAACCCACTGCCACAGGGGCTGCAGCCCATGCCGTCGCTGGCGACTCACGGCAGGCCAGCTCCAGGTTGAGCTGTTGTTCAGCTTCTTAGCTGTGGAGGGCAGTGTCACTGGCCCTCATATGGGGGATCCGAACCGGGGCCCTCTGGCGTCCCAAGCGAGTTCTTAACCATCGCGCCACTCGGCTGGCCCACTAAGAGGCCTTTCTTATTTTTCTTCCCCATCTCTATGAGTTTCTCTTCTCTGTTTTAGTTTTGTGATTTTCTTGAACTCACCTACTTTCCGTTGCTGTTACCTGCTGTCTGTTTCTTTTGGAGCCCTGTAAGGGCGAGGGCATCTCATTCATCTGTGTGGTCGCTGTGCCTGGCACAGTGCCTGGCACAGGAGACCGAGAGCAGGGCAGCAGCAGCTGCCTCCTTAGAATGCTGTCTATGTGCTGGGCTCTGTCCTGAGTACTTAACATGAGTTTGATTGCAGTGCTTTCAATGTCCACAGCAGCTTTAAGAGAAGTACATCGCTATTGTGATACCCATTTTAAAGATGACGGACACTTTTTAATCACTTGGTTAAAGTTATACCACTTTGTGTTTGTTTCATGATTGGTTTTCACTCTCTTTGTTGACCCTTAGGGTGAAAAAGTAAAATAATTCAAAGACAAAAAGTAGAGTAAGAAGAGAAAAAGTCTGTAAAATAAGTAAATGGAACAAATAGACCCCTGAAAAATCATGTTGTCTCGTGGAGGGGATCAGCTGCCCTTTCTGAAACTTTGCTCCCTTAGTGACACTGCTGTTCTTCTTCAGTTTAAATATTGCAGATTTTGTCATTTCGCTTTGAAACCTACTTGGGATAGGATTTATTCATAAGTTTCCCAAATTTTAAACATTTCCATGTTTAGAAATGATTTGAGCCCTAACTGGAAACAGAGAGAGAGAGAGAGAGAGAGAGAGAGAGAGAGAGAGAGAGAGAGGGAGAGAGAGAGGGAGAGAGGGAGGGAGGGAGAGAGAGAGAGAGAGAATACCTCCAGGAATGTGCATAGGTACCTTTAAGATGATTGCTGAATTACTAACCTATGTCTGCATAGGGTGAAATCCAATTCAGTTAGGCAAAGGACTATTAGGGAGTATTCAGCCAACAATTCCCAGAGCTGGAAAATGAGTCTGAGTTCTGAGCAGCAAGAATTGAGAGATTTCAATCAACACCCCAGAAGGGTCACGCCTTAGTGATTGGGCTGAACTAGCTCTAGAGTAAAGGCTACTCTAAATCTGCCATAACAAAGCAAAAAAAAAGCCTTGAAATTATCAAGCTTAGCCACAAAACATACGGAGAAAATAATCTTCAACACTCTTTAAAGAAAGACAACCAAATCTAGAAGGTAAATAACAAAACATGTACAATGGCCAGCATCCTCCCAAAAAATTACAAATCATGCAAAGAAGTAGAAGAATGTGACCTGCAATTAAGAAATGTAAAGGCAGTAAACATGGACAAACCCAGACATGGCAGACAGGATGGAATTAGTAAACAAGGACTATAAAATAGCTATTATAAATATGTTCATGATTTAAAGGAAACCTTTAACATTAAGAGGAGAAAAATGAACTGTATATAAAAAAAACTCAAAGAGAACTTCTAGAGTTGAAAAAGCATAGTATTTGAAATTTAAAATACACTGGAAAGACTTAACAGCAGATCAAACACTGTAGAAGAAAAATAAGGGAATTTGAAAAGATAGCAATAAAAGAAATATAAACTGAAGGACAACAGAAAAGACAGCTAAACAATTTCTCAGTGACAATGACAGTAGGGTAATATTCAGTGATTTAACATATACTTGTATGCAATTGGAACCTCAGAAGGAGAGAAAGAACAGAAAAGTTATTTAAAGAAATAATGACTGAAAAAAATTTGACTGTAAATTCATAGTTTAAATAAATCTAAATGAAAGTCAAGCAGGGTAAACCAAAATAAAACTATGCCACAACATATCACAATCAAATTTCTGAAACCCAGTGATAAATGGATATCTTAAAAGAAGCCAAAGCAAAAGGACACATTAAATATAGAGGAACAAATACCAGAAATTCTACTGATTTATCATCAGGAAGAATGAAATCCAGAACATAATAAAACAACAGCTTTAACTTGCTTTAAAATGAATGAATGAATAAATAAATAAATAAAAAAGACTGTCAACCTAGAATTCTATAGCCATGAATGTATCCTTCAACAATTAAAGCAATACTGAGAATTTGTCAGAAAAACAGAAGCTGAGCCAGCAGACCTGAACATAAGTAGTATTAAGGAAGTTTTTTAGACAAAGGGAAATCTTTTATCATAATGAGCTTTGCTCCAGAGAAAATTCCAGACCCAGCTGGCCTTACTAGTAAATTCTATCAAACATTTAAGGAAGATAATACCACTCTTACACAAAATCATTTCAAATTTAGAGGAGACCAGCATAATGCTGATACCAAACAATAAATAAAAAGAACAATACATTATATACAAGTGAAGATTTATCTCCAGAACATAAGACTGGTTTATCGTTTGAAAATTCACCAAAGTATTACATGTTATAAAAAGAATTAGAATAAAGGAGAAAAACCATGTGATTGTCTCCATGGATGCAAAAGACGCATTTGACAAAATTTAATACCCATTTGTAATAAGACCTTGCAGCAAACTAAGAAAAGAACAGGACATACTCAAGCTGATAGATGGTATCAATGACAAGCCGCAGCTAATATGGTACTTAACGATGAAACACTGCACGTGTTCCCTACGACCAAGGTCATTTCCCTCGCTTCTATTCAACATTTTGCTGTAAGTGCTAGCTAGTTAAAGAGAAAGAAAGAAAGGAAAAACAAGAGAGTGGAAAGAAAGACGTTTTGCTCTTGCCCACAGATTTAGAAAAATCTTAAGCACTCTCCAAAAAGCTACTAGAATAATGGGTGAATTTAGCAAGGTTGCAGGATACAAATTCAGTATACAAAAACTAATTGTATTTCCACATACTGGCAATAAACAATACAATGGCTTTATTTTTGAATACTATAGAAATAAGCTTAGCTACCAGGCCTGTGCAATGAAAGCTACAAAACATTGCTGAAAGAAATTTTAAGACTCAAACAAATGAAGAGATTTAACATGTTGCTAGATTAAAAAACTCATATTTTTAATATAGTTATTCTCCCCAAATTGACTCACTGATTCAAAGCAATTTCAATGAAAATAACAACAGGCTTCCCACCGCCCCCAAAATAATGGACAGTCCTATTCTAAAATTTATATGAAAATGCCAAAGACCTAGAATAGCCCGAACAACTTGGAAAAGAGGAACAAGGTTGGAGGACGTATAATACTTTATGTCAAGACTTGTAAACTACACTAATCAACACAGAATAGAATTGATATAGCATATCATTCGATGGAACAAAACAGAGATTCCAGAAATAGACCCACACACATATGTTCAACTGGTTTTCAACAATGTTGCAAAAACCATTCAATGGGGTAAAACACTGCCCTTTTTTGCCAAATAGTGGCAGAATAACTGAATACTCATATGGAGAGGAAAGTGCTAGATCCTTATACCATCCACTAAATTCACTTGAAATGGATAATAGACACAAATAGAAAGGCTGAAACTGTGAAACTTCTAAAAGAAGATATCTAAGTAAATATAACCTTGGAGTAGATAAGCATTTTTAGGACATGAAAGATGAGACATACAAGGAAAAATTGATGGATTTTATTTCACCTAAACTTAAAGCTTTTGCTCTTGAAAGATACAGTTAAGAAAATAAAAAGCAATCCACAGATTGGGAAAAACTATTCATAAAGTATATACCAGACAAATGACTGGCGTGGATGTGTGTATATGTATGCATGTGTGTGTATATACAACTCAGTAACAAGAGATACACAATGCAATTTTAAAATAGGCAGATTTGAAATTTGCTTCAAAAAAGATGTGTAGTTGACCAGTCAGTACATGAAAAGAAGCTGTATTCATTCTCTAGGGCTACTCTAAGTACCATAAACTGGGCAACTTAAAACAGCAGAAGGTTATTCTCTCATAGTTCCATAGGCTAGAAGTCTGAAATCCAGCTGTCAGTAGGGCTTTACTCCTGAAGGCTCCGGGGGGGGGGGGGGGTTGGGAGGGGATCTATCCCTTGCCTCTCTTCTAACTTCTGTTAGTTGCTGGCAGCCTTTGTTTTACCTCAATTTGTAGATATATCACTCCAGTCTCTGCCTCTGTGTTCACACAGCGTTTTCCTCTGTATGTGTGCCTGTATACAGGGACACCGCTATTAGATTCGGGGCCCACCATGATCCAATTTGACTTAATCTTGATTACATCTGCAAGGACCCTATTACCTAATGTGGTCACAGTCACAGATACTGGGGGTCAGGACTTCAACATAGCTCTTCTGGGGACACAATTCATATGCCTAACATCATCAGGGAATTGTAAATTAACACCACAATGAGAATGCCTACTGGAATGGCTATAAAGTTGTTTTAAATCTGACAATACTAAATATTGACGACAATGCAGAGCAAATAGAATTCTCACACATTGCTGTGGTTTGGTAATCTCAGTGTGTATTAGACAGTAAGGGGTCCCCTCCTGCTTTGCCTGTCTCTGTGTCTTTCCAGCTACCTTACTTCCCTCTCCTTCACTCCTAGCCTCTCCCAGCTTACCTTTTCCTGTCCTGTCATATCTTACCCATCCTATTATATCCTAGCCTTTCCCATCATGAATTTTATTTATGTCTCCTTCTGTACTATAGACTACAAATGCCAATATGCATTTCTTCCCTTGGATTAAAAAGTTACTTCCATTTCTGAAAGAATTCATTCAGCTCTTTTTCTATTTAAATTATTTTATTAAACTTACATTGGATGGCATTTAAAAAAATAGTTCCTGGATTAATTTTTGGGTTATCCAAAATTAAGTGGAATGTGATATTCCTTAACAAGAACTCTTTATAATTATATGACGTTTTACCTTTACAACGCCTTTTTGTATCTATTATCTCATTTGGTTACCTGGACAATCCCATGAGGTCAATGAGGGGATTATGAGGCCGGCTGCACAGATTAGCATACCAAGGCTTATCTGTGTTAAGGAGGGATTTAGATCAGCGCTGAAATTTGAACCTGCTTATAGTTTTCACTTGTTCATGTATTTAAGCGAATTTGTCAATTACTGATTGTATACTGGGCATAATGTAGTACCTTCTTTAAGAAGCCTATTGTCTATGGAGGAGTGCAGCTTGTAATTGGAGAACGGTGAGTATAACACATGTTGTGGCTATGGTGACAGGCCCGGGCACGTGTACAGGCTGAGGAGCTGTCATGGAGGAGGCAAGGGTCAGCCTTGCTGGGACTGAGGGAACCAGGACTGTGGTGTGCCCCTTAAACAGCGTATCGGGGCTACTTAGGATTTCACCCTGTGAGCAAGGAAGGGAAAGGCCTTCCTAAAACACCCCGAAACAAGAACCCTTAGGAGCTTACATTTCTTTCATCTCTGTTCTTATCTGTTTTGAGTTATTCTTCACTTTGACACACACACACACACACACACACACACACACACACACACACAACCACGGAGAAGAGAATTATAATCCAGGCTCCAGACACTCACCAATGGGTCCCCTTTGGTGATAAAAAGGGGATAAAAAGATCTTTTGAATTATTGTGGTGTGATATGTGATATAAGCCCTCTCTTCCAAGGCTCTTATGACATATGAAGTAAAATCTATATTGCTCATTTTTATTTGATGAATGGATTATGTTTAGCAAGAAAGAGAAGTGCTGAGCCCTGTTTATGGGTTTAGTGGAACATAAGAGGCTGGACGCAGGAAAAAAGAAAGCCAGAATAGAATTTAAGTAAATAAATACATATAAACATATTTATCTGTCTAAATATACACATATTATATATATATATATATATATACACACACACACACACATTTGTCTAAATATATACATATATACACAAATACATACATATATTTGTCTAAATATATACATATATATAACACACACACCCAACATACATATATATACACACATATGTATATGTGAATATATGCTATATATGTAGATCTCCTGTAAAAAGCTTTTTGGGGAACAAAAAGAGTGTTACTTGTACATTTTCTTGATGTAATAACATGAGCTAACGCTTAGGTACTTACTATGTACCAGGTCCTTTTCTAAGTACCTTAAATGTAATATGTCATCTTTAATATTTATAGCAACTTCATGAGGCAGGTACTAACATTATCATCATTTTGCAGTGGAGGAATATGAGACACAGAGAAGTTAGGTTACTTCCCAAAGGACACACAGCAAGTAAGAAATAGAGTAGTTATTTGAATACACACAGCCTGGATCTAGCACCTCAACCCTTAACCACTATGTTTTATTGCATAAGATATGATTCATTTTTAATATTTTTGAAAGGAACTGAATCCTTCAGGGAGCCCACAGTATTGATGGAAGAAGCAAGGCATCTTTGATTCTAGAGCAGTCAAGCGTGGGGGATGAAGGAAGTGTCCTCTCTCCATAGTAGCTTTACATGCATTGCTCCCTGAATTTTATTATAGCTCTTGGACAGAATTTACTAATTTGTTTTTTTTTCCATTGAATAACTATTTATTGAGTAGCTCCTATGTGCCACAAACTATTCGAGGTGGTAGAAAGAGAGCAGTGAAAACAAGAAGTGAGATTTCAGTTATCACGAAACTCTATAGGCTACATTAGGAGCAGAAGAAAACAGAAGAGTAAATTGATGGTTTGCACAATCGTGATAGCTGCTGTAGAGATAAGGGACCTAGTGAGAGTACAGGGAGGGAGGGAAACTGGCGTATAATAGAGAGAGGTCAAGGCCCTGTTGACGAGATGACTTTTGAACAGAGACCTGAAGGAGGTGAAGGAGCGAGCATGCCTGTGTTTGGGAGAAGGGGCCTTGCAGACGGGGAAACAGCAAGTGTAAAAGCCTTGAGGCCCTTGTTGCTTGCATGTGTGAGGAAGATGGCAGAGCGGTGTGTCTGCAGTGGGGTGAGCAAGAAACAGTGAGAAATAGGCGATGGGAAGCTTCGTGGAGACTTTAGTGTTTATGTGGCAGGTGGGTGGGCAGAGGAAGAAAGGAACAATTTCTTTCTGTCTTATGTTTTGAAAAGATTGCTCTGGCTGCTGGATGAAATGTCAATAGGGGAGAAAGAGTGAACCCAGGGAGGGAAATCAGGTAACTCTTGCCATAATCCAGGTAAGAGACGATGCTGGTAGTGTTGGAGGTGGTGAAAAGTGTTTTTTTTTTTTTTAAGGTACAGCTGACCAAATTTGGAAGCTGTCACCCAAAAGATGATAGGTACTGTATAAGCCATAAAACTGGCTGACATCACCTAAGGAATGAGTCTTGGTAAAGAGGAAAAGTGTTCAAAGATGGAGACCTGGGCAACTCGGATGTTTCCAACTGGAGGAGATGAGGGAAAGAAAAGCCAAGGAGAGAGACACCCTGGAAGTGACGTGAAGAATGTGCTTGCAGGAGGAGGGTTACCAGCTCTGTGTGCTGCAGGATGCTGGCAGTCAGTGAGGGCTGAAAAGTGACCATCGGCTTCAGCAGCATGGAGGTCACTGGTGACCTTGACAAAAGCTGCTTTAATATAGGGCAGAGAATGAAAGCCTGATTGTAGTGGGTTGAAGAGAAAATTGAGTTACCCCTGGATATGCTTTTGCATGAGGCTGTCATCCGAGTGGAAATGGATTCTGCTTTCACACTCTCCAGAGGGCTGAGTCTTCTTCTTATAAAACCACAGCTCAAAGGCTCGGGGCTTCAGAAGCAGCAAATAAGAAAGTGAAACCTTTGAACTTGGGAATAGTATTAAAGTTGTCCTCTAGGCTCGAAGTGTTGGAGTTACCGCTGTTGCTCCAGGAAATAAAATGGACCAGTTTTGGGGTCTATTCTGGTCCTATGCCTAAGACTACAGCTAAGAAAATCTCCTTTATTTATTTACCCAGGGAATATATCCCCGCCTTCTCCCTTGACAACAAAATGTCTTGTCCTTAAAAGTCTGGGCTCTCTAAAAACAGCAACAAAAACAAAAAGATCCTGTCTTGCTCTCTGATGAAAATGTCTTCCTCATGGTCCATAGTCCCTTTTATCTTTTGGTGTAGCACCCTCTATATGCCTAGTGTTTGGTATGAACTTTGGGTGAGGTTGTTGGAGAGCTGAACTCTGATCCCTGCTCTGTTACGAATTTGTTGTGCAAAAATAATTGTATCATTGCATCGCTGTGTACCTCAGTATTTCCACCTACTTTGGCAGCAAAAATTATGAATTCCCTTTTAAATCTGACCCATTCTAAAATTCACTTGTGTTTTCCAAGTTTCTAATTTATCTCTTCTTTATACTAATCACCCTTCAACTTTGCAAGAGGAATAAGAGACATTTTCCAACCATTCGGTCATCTTTATGACTCTTCTATTAGTTTGGTGCTTGTAAATTATGGAGAACAGCATTTAATCTTGATGTGTCAAAAATTAAGGACTGGACAACAGAATGGCAATGGAGACTTGGAGGCCCCTCTACCCCTGAAACTGGTTGCCTCCCTGTGCTCTTAGTACCAGAGCCAGGGAAGTCCCAGATACCGTTGGCCGGCTTTATGGCCTTGGTCAAGGTGATTAACCTTTCTGATAGGGGATTATCACTATCACATGTGTTGAGTGAACATATATGATAGTCCTTAGAACTTATCTGAGAATAGCTGCTATTACCTATTTACTTACATGATTGATAACTGCTAATTGTAGTTATCTGGCAATATCCACTCAATCCAGATTTTCTATGCAAAACTAGCTAGAGTGGTTCCAGTGATTCAGGACTTAATGGAAACAACAAAGAAGTTAAATGAACAGCAAACATGCTATCAGGGAAGAAAGCCTCCCTTAACACCAAAAAAATCTAACAGTCCAATAAAAAAATGGGCAGAGGACCTGAATAGACATTTCTCCAAAGAGGACATACAGATGGCCAATACACATATAGAAAGATGCCCAGTGTCACAAATCATCAGAGAAATGCAAATCAAAACCAATAAGGTATCATCTCACACCTATCAGAATAGATTTCATCAAAACTTGTAAATCAATAAACTACAAGTGTTGGAGAGGATGTAGAGAAAAGGGAACCCTCATGCACTGTTGGTGGGACTACAAATTGGTATAGGCACTGATATGGAAAACTGTTTGGAATTTCCTCAAAATACTAAAAATAGAACTACCTTATGATCTAGCAGTTCCACTTCTGGGTATTTATCCAAAGAAATCCAGAACACTAATTCAAAAAGACATATGCACCCCTATGTTCACTGCAGCACTATATACAATGGCCACGATAGGGACGCAACCTAAGTGCCTATCAAGAGATGATTGGATAAAGAAGATGTGGTGCATATATACAACAGAATAAGAAATCAGAATCATCCATAAGAAAACATGAAATCTTACCATTTGTGGCAACATGAACGGATTTGGAAGGTATTACACTAAGTGAAATAAGTCAGACAAACAAGGACAAATATCATATGATCTCGCTTACATGTGGAATCCAAAGAACAAAATGAACAAGTAACAACAAAAGAATGAAAGCCTTCCTAAAATTGTCTGCAACCTTGCCTACTGCCCAATAGGTTCCAAAAGCAGCTCCGAGTTCCCCCTCGTTTGGAATCAGGAGAGCCATTTCTGTTGTGGCGTGGGCTGCATCTCTCCGCCAGGTTCTGCTGACTGCCTCCCTTTGACTCATGCCATTCCTTTGCAGTGTATGCTCTGGCACTGGTTTCTTCCTTTGGGCTCTTAGTTCTTGAGTCAGTGAAGTCCCAGCCTTTGCATAGGCAATTTTCTTTAAATGCACTTTAGGAATTGAGTCTAACCATTGCATAGCTAAAGAGGCTTGACTCCCTATGGTGAGGTCTGCACACTTCTTGGCTGTATGCTAAGTGTGCTCTTTCTACACCCTACCTTCTGTACTCTCTGTCACACTCTTCCAAAAGGAAGAGGGATTTTACATTTCTTTGGGGAGGAGAATCCAATCATTCAGTCCCACTTGGGTTTTCCCCCATTGAATAGAAATATGGATTATGTAGTATAGCCTGTGTAGCATCATTCATCATTTCCTTTGCTCATTTGGCAGTGAGGGAAAGGGAAGAGGAGTGGGCGATGGTGCCTGCTCACACTGCTTCTTATCGTCTCTTTCGTTATAATGTCAGCCCCTTAAGGGAACATGCATTTCACTTCTGCATGTCTGATGCCTAGCTCAGGGCCTGGCCCACACCAGGGACATAGTCAGTGGCTCTTGGAATGAATTGCTCCATTGAATCCACCATCCTTGCCTTGGGGTATAGTACCCGTGTGTCACAGCTTAGTTAGATCAGAGATAAAGGGCTTCTCTAAGGTGGTCCAGGAACAGAGGTGGGAGCCATGCACTCAGCTCTGGGAAGGCCCACAGAAGGTCTTAGTTTCCCAAAGATTGACAGGCTGGGTAGGAATTTCTCACTCTGAGAACAGTGGTTCTCAAATCCTTGTTCACAGATGGGTACTGGTCATTAGTGAAATGAAAGTGAAAATGGACAATGTAGCAATTTTTTAATAAAGCTAAATTTATGTTTTTAATCTGAGTTTATGGTCTTCCTGATTTTTTTTTTCATGTCCTGCTACACTGAAATAACCTTTTTGAAATTATGGTGATGGCAAATGGCAAATGTTTTTCTTAATGTTACTATTAGGGGGAAACATTGTTACCTTACATTGCCTCCCAATTTAGTTTAATTTAGTTTAGTCCGTTTAGTTTAGTTTAATTTAGTTTTGACATTTTTCTTCCCCATGCAGTCTCTCTAAGGAGCACTGCCAGAGCTGTGGCTTCTAATGAGACGCGGATGATTTTGAGAATATGAACTAAAGTTTTAAACCCTTTCTACAGAGAGGCCCTGATGTATACACACACAAACTTTCGCAGGTAATTTTGGAAGGTCCACAGGCCTCTTTAAGATCAGCCATGGACTGTTTACGGGTCTACAAAATCCAGGTTAGGGGTTCCAAGATCACAGGAAGTGACAGTCTATTGTGAAAAACCTGCCTTTTCCCATTTATTTGCTGTTGAATGAACTATTCAATGTAAATGAAAAGTTTTCCATCACTACTTTTTAGGAACATTGAAAGTCCAGGGATCCAAGGATGATGATCAAGGATTTCATAGACTGCAAAAGCTAATGGCATTCTGTGTGAGACAGCTGATACCCAGCATCTGAGCCAGCGTTCTGTGGACTCTGTGGGTGCAGGAACCCCTCTTCCCTTTGGCATTTTTTGCTGAGCATATGTTACAACCCATCATCACCCACAGGGCTCTGTGCCTCGCCCAGGCTGTCTGGGGTGGGGAGGGGGGAGGAGAATCTTGTTGAAGGCATTTCAGCCATCTGTTAGGGTTTCCTGCTCTCAAGGGGGGCTTCGATGCCATGAAGAGATACAACATGACATTTGGAACCTGGGCCCATGTGTCGAGATGCCAAGCGCAGGGACAGCCCCAGGGTGACTGACTCTGGCCTGTTGTGTGGTGAGGCGCATGTCAATCAAATACATCTGGCTGGGGAGTCATGCTGGCAGCTGGGTTGCTCTCATGTATAGGGTAGGGAGGAACGAAAGGTCTTAGGAATCTTCAGAAGAGAAAGACAATCCCCTTGCTGCTCATCTTCGTCTGGGAAAGCCTTGAGGTAGAAGCAAAGACCACAGCTGGAGCAATGAAGTCGGCAACAATCACAGGATCCCAGAACCGTAAAGATGATCATATCCAGAATTTCCCAAGCTTTGGTAGTCAAGCCCCATAGCCATGATTTTTTTTTGCTATCTGCATGCCACCAAATCATTGACTTGATATTTTCTTTAAATGGGCTTACATGTTTACTTAAATACATATTTTTAAAGAAACTATGTAACTAAATAAAATCTAGCATCACTTGCTACACATACAATATAGTCAAAATAAATAAAATGAAAACAAAGCAATCTTTCCAAATGATAGCTTCGCACCGTGGCCTGCTAGCTCATTGTTCAAATGGGAAATCAGCAAGGGTCTTGGGCTGGCGAAAGGCATTAACTCAGACTTTCTCCTTGACGGAGCTGGCAGTATTGAAAGCACATTCAAAGGTGAATCATCATCAGTTTATGTGCTAAATATTAATTAATACCATATCCAAGAATTCACTAAATTTCACGTGCCACCGGAAATCATTTTGTGTGGTCCGGGAGGGCTGGATTTCATGCTGTGGGAACATGGATCTGATCCAGGGTTTTAAAGAGGTGAGGGCACCTGGAGAATGGAAAAGGCTTGTCCAGGGTGACTACATCAGCCTCACACAGGTCCCATCTGCCAAGTAGTTTTGCAGCTCCTCCTGCTGGAGGCAGATTCTGTGTGTCTTGGCTTTGGGCTCTGCCTTGTGCTTTGCCCTGTCTGGGCAATGGGACGTAAGTAGACGTGGTGCAGGCAGAGGCTTCAAACTGGTTTGTAGTGCTGGGCTTGCTGTCTTGCGCTTTACCATCCATCACCGTGAGGAGGACGTGCCATGGTTAGCCTGTCAGTCTGAGGATGAGAGACATACTAAGCTGACCTAGGTTCTATCTACAGAAAGATTCAATATTGGACTCCTGGCTGCTGAATCCCATTTATGGTGCAGTACGGGGAGCGTGTGTGTGTGTGCATGTGTGTGTGTTCATGCATGTGTATGTGTGTGTACACATGTGTGTTCGTGCATGTGTATGTATGTGCATTTGTGTGGCCATGCATATGTGTGTATGAGAGAGACAGGCAGGTAGACAGAAAGAAGTCGGGGGAAAAGAAAAGAAAAGAAGGGGTGAAAGGGGAGGGGAAGGAAAAAGGGGAAGGAAAGGTAGGCAGGGAAGATGCATGTCCTCAGGGCCTGGGCCATATCTCGTTCATCTTCTGTATTCCCAAAGCATAGCACAGGCACTCAATGTTGATGATGAGTAAATGCTTTATTTTTTACTCAACAACTGTCTAAATTCAAATATTTACCAAGAACTCTATTATATGCATGGGATGGGGTGATACATTAAATATACCTGGGGATACACAAGAAGTCATTTTTGTGCTGTAGGACATTGCCATGTATTTTGGTGGCAAGGCCACACCTTCATAGTGTGAGTGAGCACCGTTCAAAGTTGTTCCTGTGTATAAGTGACAAGCAGTGTCCCTCATATATGACAGTGCCCTCTTCTGCCAAGCCTTGATTGTGCTGCTCCCTCAGTCTTTGTTGTAATCTTTATTAAATTTATTGGTTTGACACTGATTAGTAAAATTATATAGGTTTCAATTGTACATTTCTATGATACATCATCTGTATATATTGCATCTGGGTGGTGAACACATACAATGCAGTTCTTTAACATCCCATGGAGAGTTTAGGGTCTCCACAAATCTGAGTTATTTGTCTTCCTTCCTTTCCTCCTCTTTTCCATACAGACATTTCTATTTCTTTCCTTTTCTGTTCTCTGCTTTTTGCTCCAGAATACACAGATACCTGCATACATTTCAATGTGTTGCTCTTTTGTCCATTTGGACTGAAACCCAGGGATTGTCCTTTACATTCTCCCCTCTGTGACTGAGTCCTGTGGAGTCACCTGCAATTTACATGTTGAGTCCGTTTTGCTCCATCTCCATTGACCTTGGGTGGGGGGCAGGGGTCAGTGCCCTTGTCATGTCTCACCTACCTGGTTTCTTAGCATCACCTTTGCCCAGTGTATTCCCCAAGGAATTGTTGTACTAACCTTGTAAAATGCGAATCTGATTATTTAACTCCCCTGCAAAAAAAGCACCCATTAAAATTAGAAAAAAACACACTCTCATTATTCTGCCTTATAATAATTTGCACGATGTGGACATTACATAGGTCCATTTTGCAGATAAAGCCAAGGATATGCCATAGCAAGTGGCAGCGTGTTCTGACTTCAAGGCTATCATTCATCATGCCGAATAATCACAGGCCCACTCATTACTACCACTTGCTGAGTGGTATTAGAATGTCCACGTAATGAAGCTCTTTATACATATTAACTCCCTTAACCCTCAGAACAATTCTATGAACTAGGTACTATTGTTATCCCAGTTTTACTGATAAGGAATCTGAGGCACAGAATGTTTAAGCAGTTTCCCCGAGGCCACACAGCTTGAAAAATGACAGAACCAGGACCGGAACCCAGGCAGTGCAGCTAGCTCCCTTACCACCCCCGGGCTATGCGATGACCATAGAATTGATGAAAAGGGAGGAATTATGGCCCATCTGCCATCTGCTTCTCCACCACTATCATTTTTCTGACTAGATATCAGGCTATCCACACCTTCCTATAGCTTAAGCTGGCATTGTTTCTAGCCCCTCAAGAGATAGCTGAATATAATAGTAACATCAACAAAAATTAGGAATCAACTGTTTAAAATTGATAATGGTCTGAGATGGTCTTATTCCAAAGAGGTAACCACAGGAACCCAGTAAGGGTGGAAGGCATTTTGCAGAAAATGGAGTATGAGCAATCCTAAAGGAAATGTCAAAAGGATAATGTGTTTTGCAAATGTTTATTGCAAACAGACAAAAAGTAGGTTCAATTACTCATTACAGCCTACACATTTCTCTCTCCATTGGCTGGAAAACACTCAGGTGTTTTGTTTTTCAAAGAAAAAATAATATATTTTCTAGGATAGCATAGAGGTATTTTTAGCTTTGAAATTTTGGCTGTGAATTGCTATGGCCTATTAAAAAAAAACGCCAAGGCAGCCTTGAAACATGAAAAAGGGTGACAAAACCTGGTGAACATGATGAATCCACTGGACTTCATATATCATCTGTCCTTTCCCCCCTCCCCTCTCCAATCCCTGAGATTTCTCAACACCTCATCTGTGATTCTGGGCACTTTGAAACCTGAATCTGTATTCGGTACATGTCCCTACATGATTAAATAAAAATAATCATCACTTTTCTCTGCTGTTGCCTCTGTTAGAGAGGGTTTTTAACTCCACCTCAACTGTCAATGCCCTCAGTCAGGCCCCTGGGAGGGGGAATAAACGTCACGGGCTTTAGACGATAGTGGATTTTAAATCGTAACAGTAGTGTGGTTTTGTGCAAGGCTCCTATTCTCATTGAGCCGCAACCTCTTCTGATGCCTGCGTCACAGGGCAGGCAGTTGTGACGGTTAAGTGAGATGTATCTTAGGTGGCTAGTAATCCTTAACTCTAATGGTTTGGGCCCTTAGTGTGTGCTGCCACTCTGCCTTTATTATTCCATTTAATTTAACTCTGTAGAGTATGAATCATTAACCCTATAGACAGATAAAGAAACTGAGGCGCAGAGAGGTAAAACAACTTGACTTTGATGGGATGAATCGTGTTCCTCCAAAAAAGATACGTCAAAGTTTGAATCCCCAGGACCTCAGAATGTGACTTTATTTGGAGATAGGGTTTTATAGAGATAATCAAGTTCAAACGGTCATTAAGGTGGCTCTAATCCAATATGACTGGTGTCCTCATAAAAAGGGGAAATTTCGATGCAGAGACAGAAGTGTACAGAAGACAGACAGTGTGAAGGCAGAAGGAGAAGACAGCCAGGTGACAGGAGTGATGCATGGACGAGCCACGGAACACCACAGATCGCCCACAAATACCAGCAGCTAGACGAGGCAAGGAGGTAATTCTCCCCTAGAAACCTCAGAGAGAACACGGCCCTGCCAATGCCTTGGTTTCTAATGTCTCACCTCCAGCTCTATGAAACAGTAACTCTCTGTTGTTTTAACACACCCAGTTTTGATATTTTGTTACAGCAGTCCTAGGAAACTATACATTCCTTAAGCCACACTGTTCACAGGTGCCACCACCAGGATTCAGTGCCTGGTCTGATGTAAACACCGGGCGGTGAAGCGTTTCTCCACCATGGCCACTCAAAGTAGGGCCCTGAACCAGCAGCATTGTCTCCACCTGGGAGCTTGTTAGGAAGGCAGGATTTCAGGCCCCACCCCAAGCCTACCAACTCACAATCTGCATTTTAAGAAGAATCTCCAGGGAGTTCTTATGCCCTTGAAAGTTTGAGGAGCACTGCTGTAGACTGCCTTCTACAGTTACCAATAAATATTCATGCCCTTCTCTTTCTTTTTCTAGTTCTTCTTTCATGTGCTATTGGCAATGGGTCCTCCCGTTCCCAGTATGTTCTCCTCACAGTCCACTTTCCACCCCACCCAGCATCCTTCCTGAATCCTCCAAGGCTAACTTTGTCCTTCACACATTAGGTAGGGAACCTGGGTGCAGTAAAAAGATGTTGGGCTTTGGACGCTGTTGAACTTGTTTCTCAATCCTGCTTTACCACTCAGTAGGCGCATATGAGGGCGAGTCACATTTCCTTTTCAAGCGTTAACGTTTTCATCTGTTCCTAGTGCCATCACCCCAGTGTAAACCGTTACCATCATCTTTGGCCTGGACTACTGAAGTGGCCTCCTAAGTGGCCATGCTGATCTCAGTCTGGTCTCCTCATCGTAACCTTAAGGATCTCTCTTCAAAAAGCAAATCTGATCATGTCCTTTCCCTGATTAAAAAAATAACCCATGACTTCTCTGCCCTTGGGATCAAGTCTGAATTCCCGATCATGGCTTACCATTCCTTGCATGATCTGCCCATGTCTGCGTCTCCCATCTCATACGTCTTGCCATTCGCCACCCTCATTTTCTTATTTATTCTCTAGGCATGTCAACCTTCCTTTACTTCCTCAAGTTAGTAATCACCCCTTCAGGATGCTTGCCTGCACACACCTCCTTCCCCAAACTCCTATATCTTGTGTGCCTTCTCTCTGCTTTTCCTTATTGTAAAAATTATTGCATGTTGATCTGTCTGTATTCCTCACTAGTCTACATGAGCAGATAGGCAAAGAGCATGACTATCTCTGTGATGTTTGTGCCTCAACAGCCAGCCCGGTGTTGGTAGAGAGTCAGCCTTTAGTACATATTTGCTGAACAGATAAAAGGAATTGAGAGATGACCCCGTCTTCAGGCAAGCATTGTGCATTTTCCTTGAAAAACATTTATTTCCGAAGCCCCACTGCTGTTTTACAGATTAGGTGCCAGTGGTAGAGTAAGTACAGGAACAACCCGTGTATTCTTTTTGAAGTTTCTTTGTTCTTTCCCAAGTGATGAAGCCTCCTAGATCCCACCTTGTTGAACAAAGCTGAAGTATTTACTACTAATTGCTTTAAGTAAGGCCTTGTAATCTCATCACTAATCAGATGCTGGCATTTAAGAAAGAAAAATGACTAATTAACAGAATCTAGTACTGCCGATATTTGGGATCAGAGCTCTGTATGTGGCATCCTGGTGATGGAAGACATACAGTGAGGTCTGGGGAGTCTTTGGGGCTTAAATGGCTTTTCCATCCCCAGGGAAGTTGAACCAATGTACCCAGCCTTAAAAGGGAGGAGGCATTCTGACAGCGGATACATCCAGGGGTCTTGGAACCTGACCCTCCTGTACATTGTCAGTACCAAGAAATGCTGGAAATTTAAAGTTACAATACAATGTTAGACATACAAATTGAAGCTTCGTGAGCCACTTGTGAAATTGGTATAAGAGTAACAATAGTGGTTAATGTTTGGAAAAGCAAACAAACAAGCTTTATTCACATGGGATGGGCCAGTTTGGGCTTTGCACATACCACATGCTGAGTAAATTTTTGTTGAACGAATTTCTTGTGTACATCTCTTGTGAGATGTGTACAGAAGAAATACATATTCATTTATTGAAAAGCATAAAAGAAAGCCCAAATAAATGGAGAATATAATACCCTATTCATAAGTAGAAAAACTCAGTGCCATACAGATGCTACTTCTCCCCAAGTTAATCTATAGATTCAAGGCTATTTCAATCCAAACCCTAGCAGAGGTTTTCAAGGAAAGTTGACAAGGCAAACCTAAAATCTGTGTGGAAGAGTAAAGACCCAGAGCAGCCAAGAGTTTTTGAAATAGGAGGAGATGGAAAAGAAAGAGCACTGACTTGCTCTACTAGATATCAAGATTTACTCTAAACTTCCATGTTATTTTGAAAAAGGGCTTTGTTCGTTTGCTTGTTTTGAGAGCTGGTCATTCAGGGAACTGATTTTTGGCAAACTTTCCTAGTGTCGCTGTGCATTGAGAGATTTGAATGAAAAGTGAAGGCACACAGCATGGATTTGCAGCCTTGGAGCTCAGCTTTGACCTCTGTGAGCAACAGCTCAGGGCAGGGGTGAGAGCCTGGGCCAAGTGCGCCAGGGCTGAGCCCCTCCTCGACCCTCGCAAGCTGTGAGACCTTGGGTCCCTTGCTAAACTTCTCTGACTCTCAATTTCTTCATCTGTAAAATGCAGTTGATAGAAATCTAACTAGAAAAAAATACATTGCTGAACTATATTCTGGTGGTTTTAAAACTTGTTTATTC
>NW_017732129.1:42257-57447 GCF_001890085.2 Hipposideros armiger | reverse complement strand
GGAACATTGGCCTCTCTAAGGGCAGTCGTAACTCTAAGTTTACACAATGCCTGTCCAGGGCTCTGTTTTGTGGATGTATTTGCTGGTCTCACTTTTCAGATTGAAAATGAAAGAATCTCGCTTGTAGAATTGGAAGACCAAGGTTCACACCCCAGCTCGGCCACTTACTAACTGCCCCTGGAGAATGGCCCAGAACGTCACTGCATTTCAGTTTCCATCTATCACTAAAAATATGAAGGAAGAGTAATAATTTTATCTCCTTCACAGTGTTGAGGTGACAAGTGTGATAATTAGCTATCCAATTATTTAGTTAACCCAACAACAATGAGGAGGGATATGGATAAATATAATGGAAAGGGACGTAGATAAATGATCTACCAAGTCCAAGACCCCTAAGACCTACGTTATTTGAAAAACTCCAACTTTTCTAGGATGTAGGCCCTACTATACTCATTTTACAGATGAGAAGACTGAGGTTACAAACAGTGGCCCCAGGGACTGAAATCTTTTCTTCCTGATTCCAAGGCCCACAACTTATTTCTCTACCTGCTGCTCCCTCAGCTGGGCCAGCCACATCCAGTGCTAGGAGCCTAGCACTTGTCACCAGGTCAGGGGCCATGTCCAGAGGGATCAGCTGAAGTTAAGAGCAGCAGGCACATTTCCCACCATCAGTCCGGTGGGGCTTTGATTCCCAGAAGTGAGGTTGTCAGCCATGTTTTGTACAGAGCAAGGTTGAGGTCTTTCCCTATGTCTGCTGTTTTAAATGTCAGGTTGGGGTGGGCAGTCTGAGACCTACAGTTCTTGGCCATGGGCAGGAGAAGGCCCAAGACCCCAGGTGAACTGGCTACTGACTCAAGCAGAGCACAGCTGCTGCAAGGGATCACCTCTCATTCTCTTTATAAGACCAACATGCTGTTCTGGCCCCAGGAACACAGGTCAGCAACTTCATGAATTGTCCTTTTGCTTGTAATCCAGTTGCAGTGGTGAAATATTATGCTGCCTAGGGCAGGGCCATTCCTGGCTCTGTTGTTGTTTAAATTACAAAGTTTCCTTCTGTTTTGAAAGGAAGGAAGATTTAGTGAATGACTACCAAGCATTAGGTGTGGTGCCACTCACTTTGCATTGATAATTTTATTTAACCCTTACAAGAACTGTATATATTACATTACATTACTTCCGTTTGTCAGCTGTAAAAAGGGAAGCTCAGGTAGGCTAAATAAACTTACTAGATACCACGGGTTTAGTAAGTGCTAGAGCCAAGGATCAGAATCTCTGGTTCTGTGGCTCCAAACCTAACTCTTCGCAACACCGGTTTGCCCATCAGTGTAACACTGATGACAAATATGCTTGTAAAACCCAAATAGAGTTTCATTTATTAATGGTCTGCAGTGGAAGAAGACAGCGAGCCCAGCCAATAGAAAGCTCATTTATTTTGTAAACAGAGAATAATTCATTCATTTGCTAATGCTCTCTCCCAGTGAAAACCTGAGCCAATTCTGCCTTTAATCTGTTATTATAGCTTGAAAGCAAGGATGTCTCCATACCCCATGCTTTTGAACATCCCATTTGGGACACAGAGGAATGGTGCTCCCTTTGTCTCAACATCAAAGCACAGTTTATGTCTTGACAGGTATATATATATATATATATATATATATATATATATATATATATATATATATATATATTGAAAAATATAAATAAGTACAGAAAATCAAACCCCTCCGGTTGCCCAATTGTCCCACTTTCCAAGAAAATGAAAGCGAGGGTAACTTAAAGTGAATAAAAATATACTCCCCATTTGGAAGTCTGAAATTGATAGTGTTTACCAGAAATTATATGAGCAGAGAACTCATGTTTTTATTTGATTGTGGGTTTGAGTCTGTGTCTGGGCTCTGAGATTCTTTCTTTTGTGAGTGATTGCTACTGCTGAGGGAATTGGCAGTGTGACCAGGCAGAGGGAAGGGATAAAATGATTAGGTCCAAGACTTCATTGCGAAGCTTCTTCCTCTGAGATTTAGAAACCATCTCTCTTTCAGCCCCTTAATGTTTCCTGAACACCGTGAATTTCTCCAGGGGGCTTTATGGCCAGAACTGATCACATCCAATTCTCCAGGGAAGAAATAGGCAGGTTTGTCTTATTTATTTATTTATTTATTTATTTATTTATTTATTTATTTATTTATTTATAACAAGAAATGGAAAGGAGGGTCCTCTTATCTTGATTGCAGTGGTCGAAGACAGCTAGAAAACCTGAGAATGACTGGCCCTCAGCCTGAATCTCTTCTCTATCAGATCTAAACTGCCCCCTATCCTGTCCTTCTCATTCCTCTTCATCCTTTCCGTCCATGTTTTTCTTCTCCTCCCTCTTTCTCCTTCCTCTTTTTCTTCTTCCTTCCTCGCCCTAATCTTTCGCAACAGACTTTAAGCCTCGGATGTGGTCAGCCTCTTTTAGTTAAAAGTCACCAAATCTCACTCAAATAAGCACAGTAAAATGTGTAGTATAAGGACCGGAACCAGAGAGCAGTCAGGATGGGTGGCGAGAAGGGGCCATCCCTCTTCACCTGCTGCTCAGGAGCCCTCTGGCGCCCCTTCCAGACAGATCAACAGTGCAGCACCTGCTGTCCCTTTGAACTTGGACTTCCTACAACCCCTAAAAGTTGGGCATCTTCTTCATGGTTCTGGCTCTTCCTCACCTTTCTCTCTCATTTTTTTCACTTCTATCTCCTGCTTCTAACTATATCTTGCCCTTCATAGTGTCTAGTTCAGATCCCCAACAAGGAATCTGACTGCCTGTATTAGTCAGGGTTCTCCAGAGAAATGGAACCCCAATAGGATATGTAGATGAATGGGTGATAGAAGGAATATGAACACACACACACACACACACACACACAGAGTCAAAACAATGTGTACACATTTTAAGAAAAAACTATTAAAATTGTAATAATATATACCAATAACAAAAGATGAATACAAATCACGTTTAACTTCTGCAATTACAAGAGGTGCTCAAAGTGGTTACCATCTGCATAATTTTAATAGGTTTTTCCTTTCTTAAAATGTGTATATATTTTTGTGGCACCCTCGGAGAGGTGTGTGTGTGTGTGTGTGTGTGTGTGTGTGTGTGTATTATCCATCTGTGTGTGTGTGTATTATCCATCTGTCTACTTATCAATCTGTCTAAATAGATTTATTATAAAGAATTGACTCATATGATTGTGGATACTGATTCTCAAGATCTACAGTTGGCATACTGGAAACCTAGGAAGAGCTGATGTTTCAGTTCCAGTCCCAAGGCAGGAAAAATCTGGTGTCCTAGATCCAGGTAGTAAGATGGGAGGAATTCCCTCTTTGTTCTATTCAGTCCTTCAGTTGATTGGATGAGACCCACCCACATTAGGGAGGGCAATCTGCTTTTCTCAGTTTATTGATTTAAATGTTAAACGCATCCCAAAACACCCAGAATAATGTTTGACCAACTATCTTGCCATCCCATGGCCCAGTCCAGTTGGCACATAAAACTAACAATCCTGTTGCCCCAGATCACCTCTCTGGTGCCCTCTCTCCTCTCTCCCTCTCACCATCTCCCACCTGGCTGTCCCCCTGGCAGTTGGTCTGGGTCAGCCTTTGGATTGGCTGCCATGGGGCCAGGTGTGCACCTCTATCCAGTTACCTGAGGCTGAGTGGTAAGCTCAGGGGATAGATACATCCCTCAGCCACCTAAGCAGAAGCTTGGGGTGGAGGTGGGGGGCATTTCCAGAGCCTGGGGTGGGAGTTGCGAAGGATCAAATTATTAAGCCCTGTAGCCCTAAGGCCTCTGACATCACTAAATGAAGGGAGTTTGTGTGGCTAAAGCTGCTGAGTCAGTTATGAAATCAGATATTTTATTGAGCTACAGGGTTGTGCCAGGCACTGTGGGTACAAAGGTAAAAGGACATGGCATCTGCATCCAAGGTCTGCATCCACACCTCTCACAGAAGGTTGGAGAGGCAACTCTAGAGCCCCTGCAGCTCAGTAAACATAAAACGCTTGGCTACAAGGTATCTTGGAGATCTAGTCCAACCCCCTTTTTTTCCCAAGTCAAGAAATGGAAGCTCTCAGGCTTGCCTAGAGGCACATGCTAGTTACAGGTAGAGATTTCATATCAGTGGTCATGTGTTACATATATACTATATGCTAGAGATTGGGCTAGATCTTTTCATGTCCAGTATTTCATTTAACCCTTATTACAGTGATGTGAGGTAGCCTTTACCCAGAGGAGCAACCTGGGTTTCAGAGAGGTTTATCGACTCACTCAAAGTCACATAAGTAGGTAGGAGAGAAATGAGAGACAGTCTCCCGTGATGTCAGGGTTGCAAACAAAGGTGGTATGTTAGGAATTACAAGTGTGGCATCAAAATATCTTTAAGAAAAGCATCCAATTCTTACCAATGTGATACTTCCCTGCTCTTTGGAAGAACGGATATTGAATGGATAGAAAATGAGCAGAAGGAAGGACATTTTTGAGAGATGGGATAAGAAGGGAATGTGATAGAAACAAGAAAAGGGAGGTAGGGTAGACAGCTTTGAGATAATCAATCCCAAAGTTGTTTTCACTGAGCACTTTTGACTACCCAGGAAAAGATCCGTTTTGCAGGTCAATAGGGTGATTTGGCAATGAAGAAAAGAGGGGAAAAAAATCAGGTAAGGCAGTGAGGGGAGTCCTGCTCAGTACACTAATGAAATGTTCTGTCCTTATTTCCTTCACCTAAAAGACTTCTGTCCTACCAGAGTTATTAGAAATATCACATATATTAATTTTTTCCTCATGCTGAGTTTACAACCTTTCCTGACATAAGAGCATCAGACCAACATGAGTACCAAGCTACTAGCTTCTGCAGAGCTGGAAGGCTGTCTCGGTCAGTTGAGCAGAACACAGAGGCAGGACGATGCCTGGTCACCGCACTTCAAGCCCTTTTCTGGGTCGTGGACTCCTTACTCTTCCTCCTCCCCTCCCCATTGTATTCCCTTCTTCCCTCCATTTCCCTGTTCTACTTTCTCCCATCCTCGTCTATTTCTTGCCCTGTATTTGCACAGCATAGTATATAGAACAGGGATCATGACTCGAATTGGCACATGGGTCAACAGGCCACTAAAATCAGGATGTGATACTACATGGAATGGAGAAGACTGTGGAAACTGGAGGCGCAGGCCTTACTGTAAGGGGCAGTGGCTTCTCAGCAAGATCTAATGATGTCCCTGCTTGACTGTGGACTCAGAATTGCCAGGTCTTCCAACTTTGTAAAAGACCTGTAACGCTAGATGTATCTTTTATGAAATACCCTACTTTTAAATATTATCAATGAATGTTAATTTTTTTTCAAAGTCTCACAGGCTAGTAATGGCCCATGGACCACCAGCCTCTGACCCCTGGTCTACAGTAAACATAGTTGAACTCCTAGCTTCATTGCTTCTAGTGGTGTGATTCTGAACATGTCTTTCACTTGTCTGAGCCTTAGTTTCATGGTTATCACGTAGCATAGAGATTGGCACATGAAATGTTAAGCTCACTGACTCACAGAGTAGATACACCACAGATAACCATTCCCTCCCCTCCCTTCTATTCCATCCCATGACCATGGTGCTTTAATCATGTATACACCTGATTCCACAGAGGAATATACAGTCTATTACAAGACCAGTGGCTCCTGCACACCAGCAGTCTGAGTTTCTTCTGCAAATGATTTGATTAGAAGAGCCCACAGTGTGTTCTTACCCTGCTTTGTTGAAAGTCATTTTCTCAAAACGCATTTTTTGTGGGCAGTGAGTCTCTATTCATGCACAATTTCACATGAAAAGATTTGCCCTTTTTATCGTACGCATGGCTTGAATCGGCCAGCCTGTGTGAAAATATTTCCATGCATTAGCATGCCAAATGATGTCACTGGCCTGGAACTTGTGTAGATATTGCCATGGACTCGTAGACTCCTAGCCCTCTAAGGATTCTCACAGGAGCCGTCTAGTACCATGTTCCACCCACTCATCCTCCAAACGCAACTTAAAACATCTCCATAAGGTGGTGAGGGCTCACTATTCTGGGAAGCTGCCCTCGCTACTCTAGTTAGTTGAAATGTCTTCCTTATATCAGATTTAAATCTGAATTTCAGTAACTTCTGTCCATGGGTTTAGATCTACCCTCCAGCAGAACTGAGAGTAAGTTTAGTCACAGCACAACATGACATTCCATTAAATAATCATAATAATGAGAACTTAACATACGTGTCAGGACGGTTCTCCATGGTTTGCATATATTTGCGTGTTTAACATTCACAAAAACTCTGTAACACAGATAATAATAAAGCATGCTTATTTTAAGAATGAGGAAACTCAGGCCAGCCAAGTGGCACATTCGTTAAGAGTTGTCTTGGGATGCCAGCTCTGAGCAGCAGGGCCCCGGTTCGGATCCCACATGAGGGCCAGTGACGCTGTGCCCTCTACAGCTAAGATGGTGAACAACAGCTCGACCTGGAGCTGAGCTGCCACGAGTCACCGGCGATGGCATAGGCTGCAGCCCCTGCTGCAATGGGCTGCCGTGAGCTACCATGAGTGGCTGGCAGCTGGTGTGAGCTCTCATGAGCCACTGTGAGCCACCGTCCAATGGCTGGTGAGTGACTGCCTCACCTGAGAAGAGCACAGTGATAATACCAACATGGGCCAGTGAAGCGATATCCTCTACAACTAGACTGAAGAACAAAAGGTCAGCAACTTGTCTGTTCTCCTCCCCCAATTCCCAAATAAAATCTTATATAAAAAAAGAAAGAAACTTTTTTTTAAACTTGTGATACAGCAATTAAGTGATGTGCCCAAGGTCTCATGACTTTTAAGTGGGAGAAGCAAGGAGGAAGTCATGGCAGTCTGGCCTCAGAGTTCATGATCTTAGGGACTATATCCTCCTGCCTCTCCATGATGGAGGGTCTGCACCAAGGTCTAGTGTGCAGGACCGAGGGCTTTGATGTGATCCAAAGCCAGGTTTACATCCTGACTCGGCCACTTCTTGTCAGAGCAAACTTGGGCAAACTACTCCATATCCAAGACCTTTAAAGGAGGGCTATGCTACCTCTTAGGGTTCAAATATTTGTAAATTATCTAGAACAGTGCCTGACAAGTAGTAGACACACAATAGTTTTTTGTTAAGTAAATTGCATTTATCAAGATTGTAGACAATGCATCACTAGGTCATTTGTCTTTCTTTCCATGGCAGAATTTCCAAGAGTCCTCTTCATACTTATTGCTCACCCTTCTATGGACACTCCGTTTTCCTCCACCCTTTTAGCTTGAAAGACATTTCAGTGCGGTCTTGCCTAGCCCAGAATGCAATGTACTCTCATGAGTTTAGCACTCTCGTCCCATCATTGCAGCTAAGACTGCTGATACACTTCTCTCTCAAGTATCTATTCTGTTCCAAATACTACATTAGGAACTGAGGATAAATATATGAATTAAGACAAAATCTTTGCCCTAAGGACTTCTTAAGTAGAGTAGGTTTCATGGTACAAAGAGTTACGGAAAGGGTAAAAGAGGGCATGAAGGAGGGAGAACAGCTCTAACCAGAGTGAGGTAAAGCATAAATCATCTTTGAGAAAAGGAGGGAAGGGAAAGAGGGAAAGAAAATGTATGGTTTAGAACTTCGGGAGAACCGACATGTGAAAAACCAAGCCTTAAAATCATTACATAAGCTCATGGAAGAATACTTAATTTCTCTTAAAATGGGTTATAGGGAAATTCATAAATATGACAAAAAAAGTATAATATATAAAGGATGACTGGTAAATTTTACTACTTCAAAATTTAAAATGAATATATAACAAAAAAAGAAGGAACAAAACTGGTGTGTAACAAAAGATGTAGGTTATGAGATTACTCACAGATTTGAAGATAATTCTATCATTTATAACAAAGGACAAGTATCCAGAGAAATACTGAATTAGTAAGTAAAAGCAAAAAAAAGAAATGAGGAAAGGAAATGTACAGGCAGTTCACATAGGAGAAATCTAAAATGCCTATTAAACATATTCCCGACCTTAATAATCTGGGGAATTTCAAATTGAAATAATAATAAGAAAGACAGTTTTTCATCCACCAGGCTAGCAAACATTTCAAGTTGTGACAAAATCAAGTATTGGTGAAGGAATAAAGAAAGGAAAATTATCATAAATTGCTCAAGAAATATGCATTGATAATACACTTGCAAAGAACAATTTGAATGTGTGTATTCATACACACACACACACACACACAAACATACAAACATTCTCTCTCTTTCTCTCTCTCATATTATAGACATTGCACAAAGAAACATATATGTACCAGAAAATTCAATTTCTATTTATAAATTGCAATTCTATTTATAATAGAAAAAAATGTAAACCACATGTATGCCCATTATTTAAGGAATCCATGACTAAAGTATTTATATACTAGGATACTTAAAGAGAAAAAAACTAATGGTAAGATTCTAAACACATAGTTTAAGTGAAAAAACTATGCAGGATGATATTTAGTATATGTACAGTATGCTATCATTCATGGAAATCTTTTTTAAAACCCACACAAACCTAAAGCAACCCTACTTGTTCATGCAGAAAATATGCAAAAAATAGGCTGGAAAAAATACACACTTAATTCATGAAAGAAGTGGCCACCGACGGGGGGAGAAGAAATGAGACTGGCAGCGAGAGAGCTAAAGGGGACTTCAATTTTCTGTGAATTGTTTACTAGAGAAAGGTTTAAAGCAACCCTGACAAAAATATTAGTAATTATCCATTATTGGTGGTGAGTCATAGGTGTTTGTTTCATCATTCATTGTCATTTTTGTTACTTTTCTATATGTACCAAAAATTTAAATGCAATCCCAAGAGAAGAAGACTGACTTTAAACATCATATCTGGTTGGTAGGTGAGGATGGGGGTGCAGGCCAGTTTCCCTGGGCTTCTTCCCTTCAAAAGGCCCGGGATAATCTAAGCTCCAGCTCATGGAAATATAAACAAACAAACAAACAAACAAACAAACAAATAAATAAATAATAAATACACAACAGTCCAATTGGTTTCTGATCATTGGCTTACAACCTTCCCAGGAACCAATAGTATACTTTGTTTTACTAAAAATCATATGTAAAATATTAAGCAACAGAAAATTTCACATTTCTGTATCCAAACTCATTTCATTAAACTTTCAGCAAACATTGGAAAGCATTTTCCCCTGTGACAGGCCCTGTGCCACGTGAAAGGACACAGGTAAACCACTTCCTTGGAAGTAGAGCGCCGAAGCTACGTTTTACTGGGTGCATACCCTTACCTCCAAATTTCTCTCCCAGCTCCACTTTGTGAAGTATTCCCTCACAAAAATCCTGAGAAGTAGGTGTTACTATCCCCAATCTAGAAATTACTATGTTGAGAGTAATCCAGCCCAACGTCATCACCAGTTAGTAAATGGCTGAGTGCACGCGTATTCTCAAACTGAGGTTTCTGACATGAGATTCCACGTTGCTAGAGCCGATACTGGATGTTTTCAGAGGAGTGAGACTAGCGCTCTTTAGAGACATGCAGTGTCCTGTAAAATTCAAAACTTTCCAACCTTTGCTTTTGTCCTTGACGCTGAGAAATAAAATTGCAGGTGGAACCAATGGTCTTTGGATGACAGGCCTGCCTCTCATTTAGCTTTTGTTCCCACTGGGCAGGAACCATGCCATCGGCTGTGTTTGCTCTGTGCTTACAGCATGGACGCTCAGATAGAGTGCCCTCAGAGCATGCCTTGCGCCTGCCAGCGTCAGGTCATCATCCGGGAGGCCTGGGAGCACCTAATTGACTCCACTCAGTGGACACATACCCCTCATGAGGAGACACCACGGAGCAAGATGCCGAGGCATATAGGACCCAGGACCCAGGCTCTCACTGTCAGTTCCCTTTCAGCTTCCTTTGTGATGGTAGCCAGAGCGAACTTTCTAATCCTTAAGTCTCATGTATTTAAAATTGTTCCAGTTCTTAGATCACCCATGTATGTAGGGAATTAAATGAGCAGGGTAGGCTGGATAACAAATGGTCTCTCTCAATCCTCAAGGTAGTCTTGTGAGGTCCAAAGAAAAATTCCTAGAACCTCCATTTTTCAGAGGAGACTCTGAGGTTATAGAGCAATGTGGTAGGTGACTCTCCAGTCAGCAGACGTATTTTTAGACTCTAGTGTACACGTGAGCCTTGACCAACCATACACCAACTGTTGTTCTAATGGTCTGACAACAGCCTTCCAATGTTGTCCAATGGCTTTGCCTCTTCTCCGAGTCAGGCATGGCTCAGCCTAACACCTGCAGGCCCTGCTCAAGCACTTTCTTCTGGAGTGACACCTGGACAGTACACAGGGGCAGTCAGCAGAGGACCTCAGTCAAGGTACCCTGTCTTAATAACACCTGTGTATTATACCTCTTGTAGCTCAGGACAGCATAGCAACAACTAAAGGAGTGGTTGTGAACAATGAGTCCACAAAATGGAATGAATTGTGTATGCCATAGTAACTGATGTGTACACCAGCAAGTGTACGCACACATCCTCACATATACAGGGGCACACGCTGCAAGGGCGGAGCTAGAGCGTGCTTTGGGCATTACCACTCTGCTCGGCATACTTGCCAGACATCGACGCTTCCCTTGCTTCCACATCTTCACACCTGTGGTTCTCTCTGCCCCAAGTACCGTCCCGGGTCAGCTTGGCTTCCCGTCCCACCATCCTTATGTAAATCCTACCACTCCTCAGATGTCAGCCTTCATAGGATTCCTCAGGGAAGCCTTCCTGGGCGTCCCACCTCTAGAGTCAGTCATTCCCACACATACTGCCAGAGAGCTCCACCCTTCTCCTTTTGATGTGTAACTTATCACATGGGTAATTGTTGTCATTGTCTGTGCTGGAGGAGGGGCAAAGGGCCTGGGGAGAGCCAAGAATTTCTCAAGTATACAGGTCTGCATTTACACTTTTACACAGAACTGGGTTCCTGCCCGCGGGGCAGTCCCACAGGCCTTCTGTCCCATGCCCATATCAGGCATGTACCTCCTGTATCATAAGGAGAATGATATGGAGTTCAGCCCGAGCTGCCTGGCCCTCTCCTGTTACATCTTGCTGCTGCTAGCCAGGCGTAGGGTAACTTGACTGGTTTTTCACTCTCCTTTATCCTATTGACCCCACGTTTTGACAGAAAACTATTTTCCCTAGGTTCATTGTCATCGTTCTTTCTAAAATACCATGCCATCTTTTTTATATTCTTACAGTCCACCACCTGCCTCTCCCTGAGCCTTGGTTTCTGTCTGTACAGTAAGAGAGGTGGAGAAGATAAATCTCCAAGGCCCTTCCCAGGTTAATGTTCTGAATCTGTGAAATGTCCCCTCTGTGGTCTGAGGAGCCCAACGAAATATCCCCTGTTTTAAGCGGCTATCATCTAAGGGCCATAGAAGACAACTTAAATATACAGTTTCCTGTATACTAGATCCGTGGTCTTACTTATTTTTCTCCCCTTGCAACCTGCCCCAGGTGGTTGACTCTTTACCCCCGTGGGCCTCATCGAGGATTAGCGCTTCTGCAGAGATCTGATGCATATTACTCAATGAAAGCCATAACACAGGGAAGTTAACAGCGATTAAAATCTATTTGCCTTCACTTCATCTTATTACAGATTATGCTTGTATATTAACTTCATAAGTCTCTGGTTACCAAGGAGTTCAGCTGAGGTCCTGGGTCTCTCTTCAGTCCTAATTAGCCTTGTCCAGCTGAGCTTGTGCTGGACTGAACCATCGCCACAGTGTTTCTCACTGGGTAGCGCAAGTGCGAGCGATCCGTTCTGGGAACTGTGTCTGCGTTGCTGTAAACTATTTGCATACCATGTGGATTTGCTCAAAACGAGCCAATGCCGGGTCCCAGAAGCAGTCTGCTTCCACCCCCTCCCCCACTTATCTGAGAAATGACGGTGCTTTATTCTGTAAACGGTCCCATTCAGAGAATTGACATCACTTCCTCATAAAACAATTTAAATTTAGACATTTTGAGAGGCAGCATGGCATCGTGGTTGTGTACACATCCTTGGGACAAATGGGCTATATTTTAGGCTGGTGGTTGATTTTGGAAGAGTTACCTAAGCTTTCTAAGTCTCAGCTTACTTACCTATAACATGAGAATAATAATAGTGCCCATTTCATAGGATTGTGGTGAGGATAAAATAAAGTATATAAAGAATATAGCATATAGAAAACACTCAATACGCAGAGGGTGCCAAAAAAATGTATACACATTGTAAGAAAGGAAAAAAAACTTTATTAAAATTGTAATAGTATATACAGATAACAAAAGATGAATACAAGTCACATTTGACTTCTGCAATTTTAAGAGGTGCTCAAAGTGGTTACCATCAACATCTAGACACTTCTGATTACGACAAACTACTGTTTTAGCAACGTTGACCGAAGTGTCCACTTGTATTGCTGCACATGCCATTTCAATCTCTTCACACAGCACAGTGCGTCTCAAACTTATGACAAATGCATGCAGTTGTTAGACGTGTTGGAGGTTCTGTTGCATACTCACACCTCTATTGTCGTTGTGCTTCCATAACGTTCTCGAATTCCAAATACCACTTCAAAATGGTCTTGTGCTCCTTGAACAACAGCCATGCTTCTACCATTTTCTTTGACTTCCCTGCCTGTCTCATGGTGATGCTAGCATTCATTTGATTAACACCATCTTTTGAGCGAACATCGTACTACACATTGCTACCATAATTCAATTCAACTTCGAAAAGTAATACATAGATAACATCTCTTAAAATGTGTATACATTTTTTGGCGCTCCCAGGATATTGGTTTATATTACTGTTAATATGAATTAGTATTTTTCTGAGCAATAATGGAATAGCAGAGAGGTAACAGGAAGAGTAATATGTATTTTATAGATAAGGAAATGAAGCTAGGTGATGAGAAGTGACTTCATACTTTTCATAAGCTTTTATCAAGCACTTACCATGGGCCAGTCCCTTAACCTTCAAAAATCAATGTCCAGCACTAATCTCGGCCCCTCAAACAATAGGAAGTTAGACTTAACTGTGCGTGTGAGATTAAGGAAGGCGTCCCCGAGGAAGTGTCAACTAAATTGGCCTTGATGAATCAATTTCATCCTCTAATACCCCACCTCAACCTTTAAAACCATGCCTGATGTCACCTCCTGCTTGAAGCCCTCCTTTATTCCCTCCTCCCTGCCTAGTACATAGCTAATGGCTTTCTCCTCTACTTGATTTCTATACTTTGTCTGCACTGACATATTTGCATACATATAAAGTGCACGTAAAAAGTGAAGGTTTTTAACTTCTCTGTCAGGTTTCTACACCACTAGCACATAGCCTGGTGTCTGGAACATAGCAAAGATAATCATAATTGTTGACCTCTATGTAATGTACTTTACTACTTATAGGCACTCCTCTAAGTACTGTATTTACATCAACTTACCTAACCTCTTGGCAACTAACTCTGTGAGGATCTGAGACACTGAGCAGTTTACTGATTTTCCCATGATTACTCAATAGCCAGGATTTGAGCCCAAGCAGTCTGGCCCCAGACCCTCACTCATTATGATTACGTAACAACCCTCTATCGGTGTTTGCTGAACTAGACATAATGATGATCATCAAGTGCTAGGCACTTTGCCTGTATTCTCTTATTTAATTTTCACAGCACAACTCTGATGACAGTGCCATTCTAGTCTTCATGTGATAAATGTGTCAACTGAGGCCTACCATGTTTATGTACCTTGTCCAAGGGCACATGACAAGTAACCGGCTGGAGTTGAAACCCAAGCCTATTGACAGCCTAAACTACTATTTACTCCACCAATACTTCCTAAAATATGATGTGGGAACCTCCAGTAGTGTGTGAGTTTACTTATATGTGGTTCATGGTTTATCGTAATAGTTACGTATCTATTTTAATGTGTACCTCGACTATGACTAGAATCTTAAACCTATGATTTTCTTGGTGTAAATACTTAGAATGATTCTAGAGTAGATATTTAAGATTTAGAGTGTGTCCTTTAGAAAATATCTAAGTAAATGATAACACAGTTGGGTTATGGATATGAGAAATTGGTGCATACAGCAAAAAAAGCCATCAACAAAATGAAAGGACAATCTACTGAATGGGAGAAGGTATTTGCCAATGATACATCTGATAAGGGGATAATATTCAAAATTTATAAAGAACTCATACAACTCAACACCAAAAAACAAACAAACAATCCAGTTAAAAAATGGACAGAGGACCTGAACAGACATTTCTCCAAAGAGGACATACAGATGGCCAACAGACATATGTAAAGATGATCAGCATCACTAATCATCAGAGAAATGCAAATTAAAACCACAGTGAGATATCATCCCACACTTGTCAGAATGGGTAGCATCAATAAATACATTTAAAACAAGCAGACAAACAAACAAACAAAAGTGCTGATGAGGGTGCAGAGAAAAGGGAACCCTTGTGTACTGGTGATGGGATTGCAAATTGGTGCTGCCACTATGGAAACTTTTTTGGAGGTTCCTCAAAAAAATTAACAATAAAACTACCTTCTGACCCAGCAATTCCACTTCTGGGAATTTATCTGAAGAAATACAAAACACTAATTTGAAAAGATATATGCATCCTTATGTTCACTGCAGCACTATTTACAATTCCAAAGATATGAAAGCAAACTAAGTGTCCATCGATAGATGATTATATAAAGAAGATGTGGTACATATATACAGTAGAATATTGCTCAGCCAAAAAGAAAAAAGAAATCTTACCATTTGTGACAACATAGATGGATCTACCGGGTATTAAGCTAAGTGAAATAAGCCAGAAAGAGAAAGACAAATACCATATGATCTCAGTTATACGTGGAATCTAAAGAATAAAATAAATGAAACAGAAACAGACTCATAGGTACAGAGAACAAACTAATGGTTACCAGATGGGAGGAGTGTTTGGAGGCTTGGTGAAAAAGGTGGAGGGATTAGGAAGTACAGATTGGTGTTATGAGGTGGTCGCAGGGGAGTACTGCGTAGGGAATATAGTCAATAATATTGTAAGAACTGCATATGATGCCAGGTGGGTATTAGACTAATTGGGGAAGATCACTTCATAAAT
>NW_017732129.1:31789-38405 GCF_001890085.2 Hipposideros armiger | reverse complement strand
ATGGATGGGCCTGAGTTCACATTTGGATGGAGTGTCTGAGCCTGGACTCAGCCCAGAAATTCTGTTTCCAAATCCAGTCTATTCCCCGCCGAGATTTCTGAGCAGTCAGTGTCTCCTCCCTGACAAGGATCCCGATATCCAGGGAGTCAAAACCCCCTGGCGGGGGGGGGGCATTTCTCTTCACAAGGGCTTTGGTCAAACTGGGAATTTGATGTAGGGTCTTGCACATCCTCAATCAGTCCTAACTCTTTGTGGGTGCCCCTTGTTCTCTGGCGCCTCAACACCAATCTTAACTTGATCTTTGGAGGGGGAAGGAAAATAACTCCAGTGCTGAAAAATATATTTGTGCTTTGTGGTTCTTTTCATCTCAGTCTTCCAAGGCAGGCCAAGAAGCATTTTTATAAACAACATAAGCAATCGATGCAGGGAGGCACTAATGTACTTTTCGGCTAGCCCACTTTGAAGAATGTAGATCTTTTTTTTTTAAACTTAGATATTGGTATTTGTACAGATGGGTGGCATTTGAATGTATCACCATGAAATCCCCTGAGGACTTGGAAGGTCCCTTTGAGAAATGTTTATTTGAGAATCAAAAAGTGATCGCTTCTCCACATGCCGTTGATTTCATTCTCCTAGAAGTACATTAATCCCGGACCCAGACAGTGCCTTTAAAATAGACTGGAAATACCAGTTATTAAGAAGCCACATTTTTTTTCTGATAGGAATAAAATTTATGATTATGTCAGTGAATATTTAACATTCTAAACAAGTGGCCAAAAAATGAACCATGTAAGCAACTAGCCGTGTGAACAAAGGTTCAAGACGCAAGACGGAACGGATTGTTTTGGACTAAACCAAGTAGTTGCTTCATTCTCCAAAGAGACTCTGAAATCAGGAATTCTCTAACTAAAAGGGAAAGAGCTAAGCAGAACTGGAAAAAGAGCATTAGGTCTAGTCCAGATGAGTGCATTGGTGCTTTTGCCTCCTTCACTCCATAGCAAGTTTCTTGCTAGAGAGGTATTTTATCTTGTTTTCTATCCTATCTGCCAGCATACTGGCCAGCATGGAGTCAGTGCTCATTAAATTATTATTGTGTGATTGACTGGCTAAATGTATGATTGACTTATAATGTCCTTTTGTATATTTTATTTAACCCTAAAAAATTTCAATGGGATGAGCAGGGGCTGGAATTATTCTTACTCCCATTTTATAGATGCAGAAACTGAGGCCCAGTTAGGTTGAGGGTCTTGCCCAAAGTCACACAGCAAATTAGCGACAGAGCCAGGAGTAAAAACTTGGTCTTTTAATGACAAAGCCAGTGGTCTTTCCATTTTATTGACCTGGTCTCACTTTTTCCCCTTTGCTTTTGCCTTCACTTGAGCTGCCAAATGACGCTGTGGGTTAGAAATGGCATTTGGGAACTGAAGGAATGAAAACAAAGCTCTTCCTGAGTCAAAACCATGAAATCCCCAAATGAATTGGGAGGCATTACATTTCCTGATATAGAGATCAATGTAGTAGAAGAAAAGTGAATGACAGATATGAAATTAATGGCATTTAAATTTATGCAGTTACGATAGAAAACAATTCTTCTGGAATGCCTTCCTGAGGCTTTGATACGCAGTGGTAATTAAAAGAGCTCCTTTAAATCATTTATTATAATTATGTTTCAAATGATTCAGTCCTGAATGTAGCTGACTTTTTGTTGTTTACTGGTAGCTGGTGACATTTGGAATTGACTAGAAATTTGCAATAATTTGACTATTTTTCATATACAGAGAGCTGAACTGCCTCTTTCAATTGAATTGGGAAAGCATACCAGGTCCCCTGTGGACCCTTCACTTTCTATCCTGCCTCAGTGATCTGACACAGTCCCCCGGGCAAAAAGAGTCAGCAAGAGTTAAGCAAAGTTGGGATTTAAGATCAGGCACATTTTGCAACTTTCAAAAGCAAAAGATTTCATGAAGAAGTTGTAACCGATTACGTGCTTTGGTTGTAAGATTTGACCCTCTGCAGGTTCTGGCTGATTGTGAGTAAAATTTGCAGAGTTGGATAAAATCGTGTGCTAATAAGGTTGGGATTATAAATTGAATCTACACTCTAGCCTTTTTCTTCTCCATATTGGTTATCTCTTATCTTTGTTTAAGGTTTTGTGGATTACAGGCAAAGAAACCAAGGCTCAGATAGGTTGATATGTTTGCCTACGGCTACACAGCTCAGGAGGAGCTGCTTTTGGCTCTGGGTTAAATGCTATGCCCCATGGGCTGCTCTTAGGATTGTGCAGCATTTTATAAGCAACATCACAATGCGATACTTGTCATAAATGTGCACCCCCGTTTGAATGTTAGGGTTCAAAGTAGTGAGTTGACGTATTTGCCCAAGGACACTTGAGTGGCAAGGACAGAAGTTTGATCCAGGCTCCTGCATCCAAGTTTAGGACTCTTTGCATTAAAGCACAGCTTCCTGGCTTAGAAAAATCAAGCAGGTATATGTTCTGGGTTGTCAGGGGACTGAGCGGAGGTCATGGCTGAGTCAGTGGAAATCTATTTCCGCCAGATGTGGGGCTGAGTCTCAAGGAAAGGTTCACATTTCCTGAACTCCTAAGATAATTTCTGGGACGCTCCCTTTCTGTTCACTTCCCTTCTCTGAGCTTCCTCTTCCCAAAGCAAGCCACCTAGACCTCAGGGTCTGGCTCTTCCTCCGTGCTGACCCCTCCATCTGCCATCTGTCCCATCCAACTCCCCACTTCCTCTTCCCGACTCTTCTGCTGCTGCTTTTCTTCTTCTTTGGACTCTTCTTCCACTTCTGGAAAAGTGTGGATTTTCTCCGTATTAATATTTGGCAAAGGAATTGACCTCTCTGAGCCTCAGGTTGTTCACTGTAAGGGAGTGTCTCTAAATTCCTAATATCTAATTTGACGGCAGATCTGATTTATTTATATTTGTGCCCCTAGGACCTAACTTGGCTCCTACACATGTCAACAGATGACCGGATCTTGTGAGATCCCTTTAAGAGTTAGAGGAGATAAACTATGTAACTGGCCTAACACAGGTCTCAGTACTTTTAGGGGCTTGATTCCGTTTTTTATCTATGGGAAGTCCATGGAGGGCCTGCAGCTTGCCAGGCATTGTGAGACACATTGGATGTTAGAATGAACTAAACAGCTGAAGATCCCTGACCCTCTTGGGCCATATGTTCTAAGAGGGCAAGACAGACAATAAATAATAAACACACCGAACAAGTAAAGCAAATGGTGTGTTAGNCTGCAGCACTATTTACAATTCCAAAGATATGAAAGCAAACTAAGTGTCCATCGATAGATGATTATATAAAGAAGATGTGGTACATATATACAGTAGAATATTGCTCAGCCAAAAAGAAAAAAGAAATCTTACCATTTGTGACAACATAGATGGATCTACCGGGTATTAAGCTAAGTGAAATAAGCCAGAAAGAGAAAGACAAATACCATATGATCTCAGTTATACGTGGAATCTAAAGAATAAAATAAATGAAACAGAAACAGACTCATAGGTACAGAGAACAAACTAATGGTTACCAGATGGGAGGAGTGTTTGGAGGCTTGGTGAAAAAGGTGGAGGGATTAGGAAGTACAGATTGGTGTTATGAGGTGGTCGCAGGGGAGTACTGCGTAGGGAATATAGTCAATAATATTGTAAGAACTGCATATGATGCCAGGTGGGTATTAGACTAATTGGGGAAGATCACTTCATAAATTATACAAATGTCTAACCACTATGCTGTAGACCTGAAACTAATATAAAATAATATTAAATGTCAACTATAATTGAAAAAAATAAAATTAAAAAAATAAATTGGTGTGCAGATAACTGATGTCTGGGAAGCTCTGTGTTACACTCCCCTGCCTCCCCAACATGCGACTAGGACACTAACAGGAAGAAACTTGAGAGCATTCCAGGCTGCGAAGACAGCCCCAGAAAAGGTATGATGTCAAGGAAATGCTTGCCAGTTTCACACAGGGCATTTTCTGAATTATTCTGCCTGGAATTTGAACCTTATTCTATAGAAAATGGAGAGCCTTCAAAGATTTAGGACTAGAGGTAGACATGCCATTGTTTAATAATACTTATCTTTTAAAGGCCTTGTGTGCTTATTATTAATCTGGACTTACAATAGCTTGACAAGATCAACGAGCAAACAGTATCACAAAGCAGTGTTAGGTAACAGCCCCCTACACATAGCTCTCAGGACACAGAGCTGTAAAACCCGAACCACAGTGATGCAGGCTTCCACCTGCATGTGCGATGGGTGTCCGCCTCTACCATTTACCTGTGCATTTTACAAATTAGGGCATTATCCTCCTTTTAGAAAGTTGTTTCTAACCACCAAGAGCGGCAATCTTGTATCTTTCTCTATTTGAAATCGTAACACTAATTGAACAATTCATTGAACCTAATGGCTTTAGAAAAATCAATAATTGCCTCCCATTATTGATATAGTAGAAGCACATGGAAGAAATTACCCAGTACAGAAATAAGCCAATTAAAATAAATAATTCAACAAGCTGCCTGGCAATCTATTCAAATTTTGAACTTGAACGATTATGTGGAGTTTCTTAAGTATAAATAATGAAAGAAATGCACTCAGTGCTGCCAGGGTGTGGACTGAAGCCATGGGCAGCAAAGATGGCAGTTCCTGGCATTTATCCCATGATCCTGGCTGCGTGTGGTCAGTAAATAGGCTGTTGGCTATAAGGTGTATATGTGGGAGCAGGGAGTGTATAAATGAACACTGGCTCCCAATTAGTGTGATTAGCATCTGAGGTCAGAGCATGGCAGTAATACTATGCTGTTAAATATATCTAGTGATTTACAAAGCACTGCTGCATCTAGCTCTGCCTAGCTCTAAGCCAGTTAGATAGTTGGCGTATGAGAAAACTAAGAGCCAGTATGATTGCCTTGCCCATAGTCACGTTGGTGGTCAATAGAAAAACTGAAACTGTAGCACAGGTTTTTAAACTTCTTGTCCATTGCTCATTTTACTATTATGACTAGCTTTCACTTTTTTTCCCTCTGACATTCAAAATAACCTGCAGAACTCAAGTCCCTGTTTTCTGTCTAAGGGACTGACAGTTAAGAAAGGAGGTATCATTTGGTCAAGGTCACGTAGCTCGAACAGGACAGAGCTAGGATTTGAATGCAGTTCTTTGGAGTCCTAGTCCAGCGCTCCTTTCTTATACTTCTCAGCATTTAGTGCATCTCTTCCCAAGGCCAGGGGTGAGGTAATCAGGGAAAGCACTGTCCCTGCTGTGTTATTCAAAAACCCAGGATATTTAAAAAGTAGAACATGGGGTCTGGGACTGAGGGGGGCTTTCAGCCAGTTCTTAGGGTGACCTGCTCCTGTGCTCTGGTTCTGAACCATCAGGGAGGGAGGCAGATATTTGTAGCTGACAGAAGCCTGGGTCATGGGTCCTGATGTGAAGACAAACATTGCAGCAGGACTGTGTGAAGGGAGAATAAAATGGGGGAGAATATTTCTCTTCCCTGCTGTTCTTTCCCCATTATCTCACCTTCTCAAAACAGTCACATCACAGGGCCGTGTCTGAGAACAAGGAAAAAAAAAAAGAGCATCAAGCAGATGGTCCATGTGAGTGGCAGTTTAGGACAGTCCTCAGGCCTTTTACTCATCTTTTTTGTTCACCATTGTATCTCATGTGTACAAGCTAATGCCCAGCATAGCACCTGGGACGTCCCAGGCACCGCTCTAAGTGGTTATGAGTATTCATTCATTTAACCCTCCTGATAACCTATGGGTAGATACTTTTCTTATAGCCATTTAACAGATGAGGAAATTGTGACATGGAAAGAATAAGTAAGTGCCCATCCAAGGTACCACCGTGGGGGGATAAGGATTCAATCAAACACGGGCCAAGAGGCTGGAGATCCCATGTTCTAAATTACATCAAACCCCAGTCCCAAATAGTCTGTTGCTTCTTCGTAGCCGGTCTCCATCCTGGTCCGCATGGCCTGTGTTGCCGAGCTCAGTGGGCTGCATCAATGGGCCCCTTTGCCTCCTGGCTTCTGGTTTGGATCTGTCCAATGGAAAGCACCAGCAGGAAATCAGGTGGAAGATGATGGCTTGGGGCAGTTAGTCTTCTAGCTACCTTCCCGCCAAGGCCACAGGTTCCTCAACCTGAGGCCAGAGCTCCTATAGAAAAGCCCTCTCCTATCACTGCAACTGCACCAACAGTTCTTTCCTGGCTCTGGCAAATGCTTCTTACACTTGGCCCCTCAGGCTTAAAGGTGGTCAGGGCTCCTGACTGGCGTTAGCCTGGAGTGCTTCGCCATCTCTGTAGGATTCCCTTAACGCTGTCCACACCTATACAGAGGGTGCCAAAAAAATGTATATGTATTTTAAGAAAGGAAAAAAACTGGATTAAAATTTCTCAGATGGTCACCATTTTGAGCACCGCTCGTAATTGCGGAAGTCTAACGTGACTTGTATTCATCTTTTGTTCTCGGTATGTATTGAATATTACAATTTTAAGACAATTTTCCCCTTTCTTAAAATGTGCATGCATTTTCTGGCACCCTCTGTATAAACAGCCTCCACAGTAAACTCCCCTCAGTTACTT
>NW_017732129.1:21907-27884 GCF_001890085.2 Hipposideros armiger | reverse complement strand
TTAAATAGGGTGGTCTTGGGCAGCCTCATGGAAAAAGTAACATTTGAGTTCAATTGTTCATTTCCTTATCTTCTTTTCTTCCTCAATCCAAGTTCTTCCTATATAGTTCTTGTCTCCTTGACAAGATTAGAACATATCAGAGAACCTAGGTACATTGTCGTATTGTGCTCTCTGCAAACTGGCTGCATAATTTGCAGTGCCCAATGCAAAATGAAAATCAGGGCCCCTTGTTCAAAAATCATCACAGAGTTCAAGATGGCAACTGCAGAGCATTAAACCTAGTGCAAGGCCTTTCTACACAGCTCACACACACGACGTGTCTGTCTGTGGCCTACAAAGATCTGTCATGTCATGATTGAAATTGCATTGACTCAGGTCCAGTTCCTCCTCTCTCTGCTCTGTGGACCATGAGGCAGCCTCACGACCTGCTTTCTACCTGTACTTTGTCCTGGGTCAGGAGTCAGCCTCATTTCTCACCATCCTCCAAGGGCTGACCCCCGCCTCTCCTGTTGCCTCGTACTGGGCCAACCTGACACACAGGTACCGATGGATTTTTAAAGCCAGCGATTGTCCTTAGGAATCAGTAAACCTTGCTACACAGGGGCTTTCTTTCCTCCAGATTTAATGGCAAGGGAACGTAAGTAGATGGAGGACTTTAGGATTTATTTTCTTCTGATAATGGAGAGTGCTCTCTCCAGGGGTGCCATTCACCTCATAAATCATAGCCTTAGGCCTCAATGCTGACGAGCCTCCCACCAGCTCAGGCTGCTGCCCCATCCCTGCATTGAACAATCTATTCCTACCCTGCCTAGCCTGGCACTAGACTGAGCTGCTGGCACTAAAGGAATTGCCTTACAGGAGCACCGCACTGTAGAGTTTACCCTTTTCCTCCACCACACTTGCCCCCACCCTACATCTCACAGGTGAGACTACTGAAACTCCAGAGAGGTGACATGATGTATACAGTACCCCGCAGTAATTGTGTTGGGGTTTTCAACCAGATCGTCTGACGCCAATGCTGCTGTTCTTTCCAGTATTGGTTTATTATGTGTGTATTTATTCTGCACTTGTGCTGTTTCCTTGGAAAGGACTAGACTACAGGATTCTTATTCCAGAACATACCTCCCCACTAATGCCCTTATCCTAAAATAATGTGAGATCCCAGAGACTAGGGGTGCTGGAATGCAGTTGGCCGCTTGTCCAGACCCATGTTATTATAAATAAGCAAAGATAATTCTAAAACATACACCTCCCAGTCTAAGTAAATAAGAGGCATAGAAATAGAAAAAAAACTCTAAGAAGTGTACTTATGATATTCCTTCATCTAGCCATTGATTTTTTTTTTCATTTTTCTTTTATGGTAAAGTATATGTGACATACAATTTATCATTTTAACCATTTTTACGTGCGTGGTTCTGTGTTATTAAGGACATTTACATTGTTGTGCATCATCAGCATCATCTGTCTCCAGAACTTTCTCATCTTCCCCAACCGAAACGTGCCGCTACACGATAACTCCTCCACCCCACCCCCTTGCTCCAGCCCCTGGAAACCAGCATTCCACTTCCTGTCTCTATGAATTTGACTCTGCTAGGTACCACATATAAGAGGAATTAACCAGTATTTGTCTTTTTGTGACTGGCTGTTTAACTTAGCATAATGTCTTCAGAGTTCATCCATGTTGGAGCATGTGTCAGTGTTTTCTTGCTTTTTAAGGCCAAATAATATTCCATTCTACACACTTATACCACATGTGGTATATCTGTGTATCTGTCAGGCATTTGGTTGCTTCATCTTTTAGCCATTGTAAATAATGCTGCTATGAACATGGTAAGCAGGTTAAAGTCCCTGCTTTCAATTCTTTGGGATAGATATTGGAATTTCTGGATCATGTAGTAATTCCATGTTTAGTTTTTTGAGGAACCACTTTACCACTTTCCACAAAGGCTGCACCATTTTACATTTCTGCCAGCAATGCATAAGAGTTAGAATTTCTCTACGTCCTCACCAACACATGTTGTTTCCTTTTTCCTTTTTTTAAAATGTATTTTTAATTTTTTAAAAGATTTTTCTATGGGGGAATTGGGGGAGGGGAACAGTGCTGGGGAATTGGGGGAGGGGAATAGCCAAGTTGTTGTCCTTCAATCTTAGTTGTGGAGGATGCAACTAGCTCAGCTCCAAGTCCAGTTGCACCGCTTAGCTTAAGTTGCTGTGTTCAGTTAGTTGCAGGTGGGCATAGCCACCATCCCACGTGGGAGTTGAACCAGCAGCCTTGTTGTTAAGAGCGTGCACTCTATACCCTGAGCCATCCATGTGGCATTTCAGCTCAAGGTGCCGAGTTCAGCCTTAGTTGTGGGCAGGCGCAGCCACCATCTCGAAGAGGCAATCTTGTTGTTAGGAGCACATGCTCTCACTAGCTAAGCCATCCTGCCACCTGTTGGCAGCTCAGCAGCAGCTCAGCTCGGGCACAGCTCACTGGCCCATGTAGGAATCGAATCAGCGACCCTGTTGCCCAGAGCTTGCACTCTTGAGCCAGCTCTTAAGCAACTGAACTACTCGGCCAGCTGTTCATTTTTTTAATTTATTTTATGATAGCTATCCTAATGGGTGTGCAATAATTATTTATTGTCTCTTTTTTATTCATCCACCCATCTACCCATGCATCCATCTGTTCATCCACCTACCAACTTGTATTGGGAGCTTACTTTGATCCTGAAAATCACAAGGAAGAAAGCCCAGTTCTTGTTCTCAAGGAGTTCAACACCTCATGTGAGAAGCAAAAACATCAATACTCAAAGTTCTCCACCCCTGCCTGGGATCTACAGGCCCTTCCATCGATCTTGGTTTAAAACGACTTCACATCTCTTTTCAAAACTCCTCCTTGTCTCCTTCAGTTTGGAGTCAAGTGTTTTGGGTTTGAATTGGAGGGAAAGGAAGAGTTCTAGTTCCCTCCTGGCCCAGACTCGCTGGGCTGCTCATATACTTGGACACATCCCCTGATTTTATTCTTTGGGACCTGACTCTCTTGGTGGGAGATTTGAGGGCCCTACTCAGAAGCCCAGAGCTTTGGAGCTGGTGGCTCTCTGGTTGCAAGTTCCTGCTTTGCTATCTCATAGACGTGACAGTTACCTAACAGTTCAAGACATTTCACGCCCCTGAGCCTCTTGCCTTCTCTTTCTGGGTTATGCGGAAGACTGAGTTAAGAGAGGCAACCACCTGGGCTATATCTGCCCTGACCACTTCAGCCCATGGGCAAGTATCTCTGTGAGGCCTAGGATGCTGACTCACACACAGTAGATGCTCAGGTTGAGAGGGAATCAGAATTTGGTGACTGGTTGCAGATACTCCAGTAACAGTGCAGTAGAGAAGACCAGGGGCAGTGACATCCATCAGACCCGGGCTTGTATCTCGGCTCCCCTGTTGCCAGCTGGGTTACTTTGTATAAGTTATTTAACCTTGCTGTGCCTCTATTTTAAGAAGTGGGATTAATAATAGTGCTTTTTTCATAAGGTTCTTATATAAAACACTTAGAAAAGAACAGAGGTTGTTGCTTCCACTAATGTTGCCTGCCTGGTAATGTTTGCAGAGGCAGGAACAATACGGGCATCCAGCTAATCAGACGCTGGTCCTCAGCCCCCCAGCATTGCTTTCTCTGTCTTCCTGAGGCCCATCAAGAGATGGGCTCCTGGACCTCAGTTTTTGTGAGGAAGCAGTATAGGCAAGGCTTTTATCTGTTCTGCTCTGTCACTCATGTGGCTTCCTGATTCTCCCCTTCCCAGTCCCCACCCACCCTTATCCATATCCCCAACTCCCTACCCCTGCCTGGGCAGCTATGGCCAAAGCCCTGCCCACATCTCCTCCATCTCAGTGCAGAGAGACTACGGTGGGCAGCAGGGACAGACTGCTTGAGGTCCATCGCCTATAGGAGGGCCCATGGGTGACACCCTGCAAACTCAGGGATCCACAGAGTGGCTGCCTCCAAGCAGCAGGTACTACAGATGGATGGCAGAGAAGCACGCACAGCCATCTGCCTCGTGCACCAGATCTGGTCTGTGCCCATTCTGTGTCCAAACAGCATTTAATGCAGGACCCATTGCCACACACCTGGGCAGAACCAAACTTCATCAAGACCACATTTTATAAGGGGGCCTGCATAGCTGGTTTTGGCTATTGGAAGTGCTAAAACTGAAGTTCCCCATAACAGATCTGCATCTGTCACAAAACAAGGAGAAGTTATGCATTAGGTATGTCATTAAAACCAATCTCTGCCATGAAAATGCTGTAAGACTCAAAAGGAACGTTGACACAAGCATAGATAGTTATAATCAAAGATGAAAGACAGACTAATAACGTTGTGGAACTTTTCCTCTATCTGGCGTGATGCTTGATGTGTTAAACGTGCCATGTCATTTAACTCTGATACCACAGGAAGGGAGTGGTAGTATTGATCTGATTTTGCAGATGTGAACGTAGAGGCAGGAGGAGGTTAGTAATTAAGTAATGGTTAGAGGTGATTCTAGGATTTAAACCTGCAAGTAGACTCCCAAGATGGTGCGACCACTGGGCCAGACGGCTGCTCAGGCCAACTCTCACGTAAAGCTCTAATCCTGTCTTCTAAGGAGTCGTGGGCCCCAAGCCAGGAATGGCCAAGGCCATCTGGTCCAGGCTGCATTCCTGGCATGTGAAGTCTGCTGTCTGCTGACCTCCTCATGTGCTCGTCCCACTGCTGAGCTGGCTGGGATGCACCTTTCATACAGCTGGGGCTCCATTCCTATTGGTAGAGTTATTTCTCTGCACGTCAATGCTGATCGCTTGAAGTCCTGAGAGTAAATACAAGTCTCCACCAATCATATTTCCAGGGAGATAGTGCCTGCCTCTCAGAAGCTCTGCAGAGTTCCCATAGTCTGCTTCGTTTCTTGCCCTAGCAAATGACTGGGGTTCCCTGTTGTAGGCCTAGTGTCCTGTGTCCTCTTCCTGAGCCTGCCTTCTGCTGTGGAGGGAAGGGTGTTCTTGTTTTCTCTTTCAGGTACAAAGTGCAACCACTTGATTTTGGTTCATCTTGAAAATTTATGTGGCCCATCAGGAGGAGACACAAGTCTCAGAGCACTTTTTTAATATGGTGACATTAAAGTTCCTACTGCCTCCTTAGACCCCAACCACTGATCGTGACATCTCAGGGGGTGTCCCTTTTAAAAGACTCTTTGTCCAATATTGTATTTTTTAAGCTACCTAAGTTGGGGAGCAAATCAAATTAAGCTAAACAGACTTTTGTTTTAATGCAGATGAAAAGTCACACCCATATCTGTTCTATAACACTCTTTTTTTAAATTTTTGTTTTATTGTTAGTTTCAGGTGTACAGAACAAGGCAATAGTTATCCTTTTCACCCTCACAAAGTAACAACCCCCCTCCCCCCATGTATTGCCCTCCCACCCCCAATATCATGCTTATCTATTACAATTCCATTGACTTCATTCCCACTCTCTACTCCATGTCCCGAGACTATATGTATATATAATTGTAGTTGACAAACAATCTTATTCAACATAACAATCTTTTTATAGTACACAAATGTCAGTTTAGAGTTCAGACCACCACTTGTAGGTTAGAGTTTTTCAAAGTGTCTTCAATAGACCATCAATATCATTAGCTGCTCCACAAGAAAGGAAACCCCTGATCAAAAACATTTTACAAGTACCCCTGCTAAGGACTGGACAGGTGACTTCAAGGGCAGAGCACATAAAGCCCACTCTGTCTACTGTATCTGTCTCCCAGCCCACAGCCTTGAAAATGAAACTTGCTGATCCTTACTTTTTTGCCTTTCTGGGCTATGGTAAACTTAGGTGTTATTGAAAGGTGGCACTCAAGAACTAAATGTAGTAATTTAGCAAAATTTTTCCAACCATCCTCCATGAGAGGGAGGGAGGGAGGGAGGGAGGGAGGGAGAGAGAGAGAGAGAGAGAGAGAGAGAGAGAGAG
>NW_017732129.1:12154-17412 GCF_001890085.2 Hipposideros armiger | reverse complement strand
TTTATGAGTGCCATGTGCTGTTCAGAGTGAAGTGACTGAAGCACAGAGACTTTAAGGAACTTGCCCATGGTCACACAGCTCACTGGGGGAGCTGCAAGTAGTCTAGCTAACTGGAGTTCGAATGTGCTGAATTCAATCTGGAAAGCCTGTGTTGAGACTAGGAGAACTGAGATTATAATACGCATGGCAGATGGAGGAGCTTGGTTTCCGTTCAGGAGGCCATGGGGAGCCATTGGAGGCTTTTGAAGACAGGCGTGACAGTCACAAGAGTGCATGAAGATGATCCCTCTGACAAGTCTGCCTTCGATGCTTTGGAGTGGGAGGGGTTACAGGTGCTCTCAGGTGGAGAGATTCATGGGCTGGAAGGATAAATCAGATGGGCTGAGTCCCACAGGCCTACAGCTAATCCTACTCAAAGCAGCCTCACACCCATCATTTTGCTTCCGTCTATCAATCAAGGACCAGCTTTCAGGCCTGTTGCTCTGCCCTTTCACCTGCTAGAGGACCCTTTCTTGCCCATGAGTCACACATGAGCTCTCAAGTTCCCTCAGTGGGAAAGGCATATATGAAGTGACAGTGCAGCAGGGTGCAAAGATGTTATTGACTACATCACATTGGTCATGAGATGGTGTGAACTTCCTGGGACCACTTCTCAGGTTATTCAGCAATGGAAAATAGTTTTCGTTCTCACATGCCTTGTCTCATCAATGGGTAGCCGCTGCCAGGTGTACTATGTTCAGAAGTTTGAAAGGATACTCTGCTCAAGTAATGCAGGCAGCAACATTGTTTAGGCAAGCCCTTTAAGGGTACGGGGTAGCACATGTGCCAAGCGTTTGCCATTCTTGGGCTACTAGGATAAGCCAAGTTTGCTCCCTCTCCCTTTGGAGCTCTTTTCCATTTTTGAGGTGGCAGCATTTCAGGCTCTGTCATGGAGCTAAGTGCATACCCAATGCAGTTCACCAGAACTCAGCATGTGTCTTTGAAGCACCTGTTCTGTATCTTGCATACTCACGGCTCTGAGCTCTGCATAAAGTGTGAAGTGCTCCCTGCTTCTGGATGTCATGCCTGTTTTTTTGAGACAATGCTCAGAAGAAATGATGACAATGCGTATGTTTTAGGAAGGCAATGCTGGTTACAAAGATTGATCTGGGGCTGGCTGAGCAGCGCGATGGTTAAGAACTTGCTTGGGATCCCAGAGGGCCCCGGTTTNGAAGGAGGAAAGGAACAAAGAGAGAGAGAGAGAGAGAGAGAGAGAGAGAGAGAGAGAGAGAGAGCGGGAGAGAGAGGGAGAGAGAGGCTGAGAGACTGAGTTATTTTACTGTCTCTGGAAAAACACAGACAGATTTCTCTAGATATACATCATGAAAGTGGCCCCAGGAGCCAGCAGCCATGTGCAGAATATTCCAGGCCCCTGGTGATGCAGACAGAATCCCATCCATCACCATCCCCGCCTGGACTACCTGTGATTGCAGCAGATTACAGATGTGCCGTCTAATAGGTAATAAGATGTGAAAGAACAGGTGATGCACGGGCTGTCTTAGTTGAACGCACGCCGTCACTTAGCAGCGTTCACTGGCTGCTATTCCTGTGGGTGTCCGCAAACTTGTGTAAACAGCTGCTGAGGTTCAACACATCAATTATGGTTAGGAAACTTCTCGATGGAACAGTTAGGCCTGACTGACACGTTTTGAAAATAACAGTACCAATGTGCTGGCTTGAGCTTCCTGTCCCTCGGGTTCGCTTGGGGCTGAGATGTGTGTAAATATTTGGGAATGCTGAGAATCTGCATGCCTCCTCTTCTGGGTTCCGAGGTGGAATTTTTGATGGCTGTGGCTGGGGCTATCGCAGTGGCCTTTGACTTGCTGGTCTCCCTGGCTTCATATTGTTTCTCTCCGTCACTCATGCCTGTGGCTGCCTTAGAGGGCTTTTCATAAATTTGCACTCAACTTGTCATGTCACTCTTTAAAACCTTTGGAGGAGCTCCTTTGGATAAGATCCCTATCCGTTTCTTCCTTGTGCACCCAGTCTTTGACCCTGGGGTTGCTCACCCCTTTGCCGCCAGAGTGATCATTCTCAAACAGAAACTTGATCCCATCAGAGGTAGCGGAGGGCAGTGACTAAGAGCATGAACATGGCAGCCAGACAGCCTGGGTGCAAATCCTGCCTCTGTCACTTTGGGGCTGTGTAATCTTGAGAAAGTTACTTAGCTTTTCTGTGACTCAACTGTCCTCATTAGCAAAATGAGGATGACAAAAATAGAAGCTAAGGTTGTCAGGAGGATTAAATGAGGTCAATGCACATAACATGTGAAGTATAGAAAGTGCTGAGAACGGTGCTTGGCTTATGGTAAGCAGTCCATACTCTTTGGCTGCTGTGATAAGAATGATTGTCTTTCCTCAGAGGAAGGCCCACAATCCTCCATTTTCACACAAAGTCCTCCTTGATGTGCATATGTCTGTCTCTTCAGCCTCATTCTCAATGTCCATCATGTAGACTAGGTTACGTTCCCAGTGCATCCTAGGTGTGCCCCCCATGCCCTTTGGCATTGCCCACCCTGTTCCCTCTCACAGGCTTTCCCTGTGCCCTAATCCTGACTGTCAGACACACTTCTGTTCCACTCCAGCATTCAGGCCACTGAGCACTGTCTCCCGCAGTCCTAGAGCTGAGTGTCATCACCTCCAAGGTGACGTGATCCTTGTGCCACAGTTTTGCTTTGTGCATCTCATCACACTCTGGACACACTCTGTTACAACTTGGATGCCACCCAGCTCTTTTCTCCTCTAAGTCATCAGCGCCTCAAAGTCAGTAACTGCAAATCGCTGCCTCTACAAGGACTAGGACGTGGCCAGGCATACGGTTTCCATGGCGGACTGTTGAAAGAATAGATAAATGAATTTCCTCAACTACATTTACTATACCTGTTCTCTGATCGTCGTGATAGTAATAATTCACATTATTTAAAGTTTATTTACCAAGTGTCAGACACTGAACTAAATACACTGAACTAAATTCTTCCCTCATCTAATACAGTCCTCTAAAATAGTCTCTGAACCAGGATCAGCGATCAGATCCCCAAAAGAGACTACCCAAAGCACTTGTGGGTTAAGCAGAACTAAGCTCACTACTGCATTAGGGAGCGGATCACCACAATAGTCGTATTAGGACCTCACAAGGGGCAGATTGGGGAGGGTATTGATAGACTTTTAGAGCCTACATGGGTGATTACATGGCAGGTCTTATAAAATGGGGAACATGTGGGGTCTGAGTAGAGTTTACGACGTAATAGCTTTGGCTTGGTGGGCTCAGCAAGTGAGGATCTTGACGTGAGCCTTGAGAGCATGCTGATCGCCTTGATAAGCTATTTTCATTCTCATTGCTATCTTCCAGGGGCAAGTATTCCTGGAGCAAGCAATGTTGGTGATACTCAGTATTGTTTAACAGAGGAACAAGAAAATGGGTAGTAATAGTACTCAGCAAGTAATATTAGTAGCATGTCTCCTTTCTCAAAATGAGGCAACTGAAGCTAGTTCATGGCTGGGAAACTATGGGGACAAGAACTACACTGCTGTGGCTTTCCTAAGGCCACAGCCCTGGGCCACATTAGACGACAGCACAGAATGTAGCGCTGTACTGCATCTCCTGCCACAGAGCTTCTGTCTGTCTCTTTGACAGCACTGAGAATTTTCTACTCTGTGTCAGTTACTTGGGCGACTGTATTATCATGTCCACCTGGGCAGTCTGCTGGCATTCATCATCATTGTGTTGGTTCCTTCCATACTTACTGAGTACCCCCTAGGTGGTTCATACTGTACCAGGCCCTGGGGAGGAAGGGGTGTTCACCCCACAGAATTCTAGGGAGAGGGGATATGAGAGAATTGGAGGAAGCCAGGGAGCCTGACATGGCTGCTCTCCTGTTCCTTGACCAGCGGGAGGCTGGAGCACATTGTCCAGGGGGCTGCATGGCAGAAAGATCTGTGATAGGAGGTCAGATAAAAGGGAGAGGATAGACTCTCAGGCCGATGACAGAAGGCTATAGTTGGTCATGTGCCTCTTCCCTATTAAGCCTCTGATCTTTAATAAAATTACCAAACACTAATGTTAGAGCTTCACTCTTGGTTTGAGGCAGGGAGCATGCCAAGATCAGAGGTGAACTCCAGGGAGAAGAACACAAAAGAGGCCATAAGAGCAGGACTTCTGCTCCGGGCACAGTTAGCCTAGTGACCAAGGGCATGTGCTTCCAGGACGTCCTCTGTGCCCACATCCCTCTCTCCGCTCCCCCCCCCCTTCCGCCTCCTTCCCTCCATCCTTTCCTTCCTATTTCCTGCACCATCTTGCTGCGGCAGCTCTTGTTCAGAGGATATGAAAGCGGCAGTGAAAAGGGGGTGGGTTACGGGAATGACCCTACATTTTAAACCAAGAATGAGATAGCAGCACCGGCACACTGCTTGCCCGTGTAGACACAGCGCTCTCACGTGCCCTTGTCTCTGAGAGATAATTACAAATGTTCTCCTGGATTTCCTGTCCTAGCTCATCTTCGGCTTTCATTTTGACAGGGTTAGAAGAAAAAACAACAACAAAAACAGGCAGAGAATAGGACCAAAAGCAGGACTAAAGCAAAACTGGAATTCAGAATCATTTCAGCTTTTTGTTGTTGTTGTTTTCTTGAATATGAAATGTTACTGGCGGAAACAGAGTGCAGCCCACAATGGTGCTTGCTTCAGTCATCTGTCAGTTTAACAAACTCACAGGCTGGAAATCAGAAAAGACCTACCAGCAACTTCCTAACTGAACCGTAAGAGCAGTAGGAACAGAAAGGCCAAGTGGCTTTGCTTCCCCTTGTCCCCAAAAGTGTAGCCACGGTCAGCTATTTGAGGGCACCGCATACCTGCACATAGGAACACAGGTGAAGAGAAGAGAAGGCAGGGACAAAGCTTGGAGTGGGCTGGGGGGTGGGGCGACTCTGCTTTGATGAGCACTTGCTTTGCAGTCCTAGGACTCTTCTCTGGATGCAGAAAATCCCTGCGTGTGTGAGAAAAGCTTTGTGTTAGCCGAGCCAGCCTGGGAGACGGCTCTGCCCTGGAGTCTTCTTCAGGAAGGAAAACATATTCTTCCTGGACTTGGGGTATGGGGTCTGAGAACTTAAGGAAGACACCCAGAGACAGAAGCAGATCAGCACAGATAAAGAGCATAATGCTGTGAAACAGACTTGAGTTCAGAAACATGCAACAAGCATGTCATAAAATAAAAAATAAACACAC
>NW_017732129.1:8000-9261 GCF_001890085.2 Hipposideros armiger | reverse complement strand
TTCAGCATCTTAGCTGTGGAGGGCAGTGTCACTGGCCCTCATATGTGGGATCCGAACCGGGGCCCTCTGGCGTCCCAAGCCAGTTCTTAACCAACGCACCACTCGGCCGGCCCATGGATTCTTATCCATTAACTCCACCTTTCCTTCTGAATCCCAGTTCAGTGTTTTTTTGTTTTTCTTTTTTTTGTTTTATAATTTGCTTCTCTGTTCTGAAGAAAAGTATATGTCCAAAGATGATGGATTTTTCAGCTCCAGGAAACTGTGCTGATTATAGGATGTGGCCTCCAACTGGCAGGATCCAGGTGAATCGCTCAACCGTTTCCTTGCCTTCAGTGAACACATCCTTTGTTTATGGCATGACAGGGCACCACTGGCCACATCTGCCATGATGGAGTTCCTCGAGGAAGCCGAATGGGAAGAGAGGGTGGCCGCAGGTCAGGAGTGAAGAGCTGAGGGAAGTCTGGGTGGGTGAAAAGCTGACTGGAAAATTGTAACGTCAGTGTGAGCAGACAGGCTAATGAAGGACTGCGGTCTGCGGGTGCCTATCTCGCACTTATTCTCAGTTCAGGAGAGATGGCATGTGCTAATCAGACGCCACTAAGCCTGGCCCAGAATCAGTGCGAGCGTTGTGTGCAAGAGAGCGCTTGGAGTACAGGAGGGTGATGTCCCCGCTTCGAACAAATGATGACCTTTAAATGTCTGAAATCTCTGTAGACAAACCATACTCATTAATCTAACAAACAAAAGGCTGGAAAGCGCCTGAGAAGCATGAGAACATAGGGAAGGAGGAGGATGAGAAGAAGGAAAACAGTTCATCTTTATGTACTACGGGGCAGGCATTCTGCCAAGCATGTGCTATTCGCTTATCCCTGAATAAATCCACCCCTATTAGGTAAATATTGATATCCCGTTTTACAGATGAGCACACAGACCTGGAGATCCCAACACCACACAAGTACCATGCGGCAATGTTAAGATAAATACTCAGGTCTCTCTGACCCCAAGCCTTGTGATCTTTTTCTTATACTGCACTGCCTTCACAGAACTAAAAACATAAAAGAATTAAAACAAAAACAAAAACAAGCAAACAAAAAAAACAACAACCTCAGGGATATTTCCCTGTTGTTGTCATTGGCAGGATGGAGCGTTGATTAATAACTGGGGCGCCAAAGTCAGCAAGACCTGGGTTCAGTTTCATCTTGACTATTGACCACCTCTGAACTGTTTCCAGTTCTCTCAACACCGATTTCTATTTTATTTT
>NW_017732129.1:0-7320 GCF_001890085.2 Hipposideros armiger | reverse complement strand
GGAGCCCAGATGGCATTTCTCATTCCTGAGCTGGCTGTAGATCTTGACAGGAGGCCACCTCTGAATGTGGGGGAGGTACTTGTGGTGGGCTTGGCCCACCTGACTCTGGTTTATGGCTTTTCTTTCAACCCCACAAACCCTGCTTTAGTTTTCTCCAGGGGAAGACCGGGAAACGAGCAGCCACAGGGCCCCTGCGAACAGGGAAAGGTTTTAATGGGGAACAGGGAAGAGTTTTCAATGTTGTGGTTATTTGCCGCATTGCATCAGCCAACAATGTAAATTAAATTAATTATAAAGCATTGTACATTTCTAATTCCAACACTGAATTCACTCAGTGGCTGTGGAAATTTTGAATACTAGATAATAGTCATCTCCAATTTCTCAACATATGTTTTTTTCACTTACACAGCTGTGAAAAAAATTATATTTATATTTTTGTTGATGCATAATTTCCAGCCTGAAAACACAATTCATATTAGCATTAAAGTACCAACAGGTGTTGGATTTCTTTCTTTTTTTCTTTTTATTCTTTCTTTCTTTCTTTCTTTCTTTCTTTCTTTCTTTCTTTCTTTCTTCCTTCCTTCCTTCCTTCCTTCCTTCCTTCCTTCCTTTCGAATTGAAATAATCCTTTTTTTGGCAGGAAGTCAGTATTTTTTTCACAGTCATTTTTGCATCTTTAAGAACACCTTTAAAATTATTTTCTACTTGATAAAATACATCCTCTCTAGGCCTCATTATTTTCATCCTGGTGTTATCTGATTGAATACTTCAATCACAAAAAATTGGAGATTTGAATCATTCCTGCTCAACTGCATAAAACTATGGCTGGGTGTGTGGATAACATTTTGCAGGGTTTTTCTTGCTTTCTTTTTTTTTTTCCCCTAAGAAATAACCATGACTATAGTGACCCAATTGCATTTTAAGCCTGGATACTATTTATTTTAACTATTGATCACAAAGTATCTTCTAGGTATAAGGTAATCAAGCCAAACACAACTGATCACTTCACTCCATTCAAGATGGCATGTAGAGAAAGAAAGAGTCCCATGAGACCTTGTCAGTTTCTTCAAAATTGCTTTTTTTCCAGGCTACAAAAAAATTATCCTGGGCTCCATCAGAGCTTAAGAATTCAAAGCAAAGTGGAATGGAAGTTTGATAGGTATCCTAAAATTTAATCCCTTTCCCTGTGTGTTCTTTCCCAGCTAGCATTACATCATCCATTTTAATCTCCAACCCCCATCACCCACCGTACACACACAAACACACACATGCACAATCCTAGACTATTTTTAAAGTCTTTTAACTGTTCTCCTTTTTTATTCCCCCCACCTCCCAAATCACAAGTCTATTTTTATGGTTGAGTATTTCTGTGTAAAGGCACGTTTAATGTGAGCTGTATTGCTTAGTACCCTGTACAGTGGCTCTCCCTTGTCCTGAGGATACACTTGGAATCCTTGAGATATACACGCAAAATCCTTCATGCATGATCTGATCCCCTTTGCTCCTAACTCATCTTCAGTTACTAACTTCTTGAAATCTGTTTCAGCCATGGGAGCTTCCTGGAGTTCCAGGAACAAATATGTGATTCCATTTCAAGGTTCGGTGATTTGCCCAAGCCACCTGGTTGTCCCACGCTGTACTCGCCCAGACTGTCTTCTCCAAGACCCAGCTCACAGGATTTTTCCATAGCAAAGCCTTCCCTGTTGTATCACCAGCATTATCATCCCTTGATACCCTTACACTCACACTGTACATGGACTGGCTTTCTCCTCTGTCTCACACTGTCTTTTTAGTTCAAAAGAGAGTATTTCATAGTAGTTAAGAGCTTGGGTTCTAGAGCCAAAGTTTCTGGGTTCATATCTCAGTTCTGTCATGTACCAGCTGTGTAATGTTAGGTAAGTTATTTAACCTTTCTGTGCTGTGCTTGATTTGCCCATTAGAAAATGGGAGAAATAATTATACTTACTTGATAAGGTACTTATGAGAATAAAATGAGACAATACATGTGAAGTAGTTAAAACAGTAGATGGCTGGTAGTAAGTGCATGACGAATGATCAGCATAGCTTGGTTCTTATCTGTATAACTTTCTGTGTTTATTTAGTGTCTACTTCCCCTGCTAGGCTGAGGGTTCCTTGAGAGATGGAATGCAGCTCTCGCATCCTTGTATGTTGGGTGCCTGGTAATGTGCCTTGCATATAACAGGTGCTCAGGAACAGATGTAGGTGGAATGAATGAATAAATCAATGTAGACAGACGATCTGGAAATTCAGCAAGCAAAGAGATATTTTCCCCCTCTGTTATATAATGTAGTTATGATCTTCTTACATCTTCTTACTATTTTTTAATAAAAAAAAACCAAACTCCTCTTCTTTCATGACTACTAGCTAAAGCATGAGATGAGTGTTTGGTGCACATTTGCAAGAGGGTTTGAGTCCAACATCACACCCTGGTGTCCTGCCTGGTTCTATTTTATTTTCCTTTGCCATTGCCAAAATGAATATCCATTGATGGGATTTCTAGCATTCATCACATGCAGCCACCAGATGGATCTGAATAGTTTCTCTAACAACCAATTTGCATTTGGACTCTGCTTCCAAAATGCCTTCCCATTATAGCTTCCATTCACCCTCCATGCACTCTAACATCTTCCACCCCATCCTAAAGGCCACACCTCTGATTTTGGAAATCATGGATCAATTTGGTACAACTGAGCTGTATCAAGTTAAAATAAGAATTGTATTTTATTACTAAATCATGACTTGCTCATATCTTTCAACCAACTACCATGTAATCTAACAAAATTTTTCATTATAATCATCTTTTGTAGAAAGTCCCCAAGACTTTCTTTATTGCAAGACTGATACTCCCCCCTTCACACACAAAGATACACACACACACCCCCCACACACCCCTACCCCCCAAAGCTTCATCTTTCGGCTCTGTTGCATAATAGGCATGGTTCTTGAGCCAAGATCTTCTTGTTAAGGTCATTCTGCTTATTTGAGGCTCTGTTAGGTTTCATGAACTTAAATGAAGAGTAAGTAATAAATTCATAGAGGAAATTGGGTTAGCATGTGATTAACATCCCGGCTGATGCGGGCGGGTGTACCAATGATGGAAACATGTGCTTGTATCATGATGAAATGCAGATTAGAGGCCCTGGAGCCAACCCAAGGATGTCTGCCCAAAACTGTTTCATCTCTGTCAGCTTTAATCTGATCGAAAGAGAGCATGCTTCAATGCAATGAGAAAAATGTGAACTCCTAAAATAATGAGAGGCACTGTCTTTTCCATTTTGCTGCTATAAAAATACTCACTTTTCATTGTAGTAGAACAGCAAGTGTGCTGAGCTATAATTTAGAAGACCTGAATTCAAATCTTCTGTCACCACTAAATTAAGCTGTGAAATCTCACAGTCTTAGTGTCTACATCTGTAAAATGAATGTGCTGGGCTAGGCTAATGGTTCTCAAAATGTTTTTCCTTCATAAAGCAAATGACAAATGCTATTCACACACTCCCATGGGCAGCCCCAGGGTTGTGCACAATTAGCCATGTACTAGTTATAGCTCAGCGCCTTACCTCCTGCTCTCGTGAGCACATCAGAAAGCACATGAGTGAGAGTGACATTTTAAGATAACCTTGAATCTTGTTCTGTCTAATCTATTTTTAAAAATTAAAAATCAAATAATTTGGAAGCTTGGCTATATCGTTATTAAGTTTTAAAGTGATTTGCTACATAATTCCCAAAAGATGTGTCACAAAACTTGATTTTAACAGTCCCTTGTAATACTATCATTCTGTATCTCCATGAGTTAGTCAAGGTATCAGTAGAGAAAAGTCCAAGGCCTCGAGTTTTTAACTATTTGGAATAAAATAACAAGGCATTTATTTTTGTATATAGTCCTCACCTTGGTGGGTATTCTCATTTCCCCTTGGAGAGATGCTAGTAGCAATAGTAACTTGCTGATTCTTATGTTCAGCAGAGCTATTCTTCTAAAATGAGGTAATAATGTCATCACTTGAAAACAAGATGGTATCTTTTCTAAGATTTGAAAATATACGAAAGGTCTGACAATTAAGTTCACGAACTCATCCTAGAAAAAGTGCGATATACCTCATTGCTGAATATCACCATGGTCACCTTTGAAGTACTCCCCTTGGGAAGCTATGCACCAACACCAGCACCTAGTCCACCCCTTCAAAGCAATTTTGGAACTCTTTTTCTGGAATGATTATCAGAGCTGTCGTCATATTACCCTTGATGTCCTGAATGTCATAAAAATGTCTTCCTTTCAATATTTCTTTTATCTTCAGGTAAAGAAAGAAGTCATTGGGGGCCAGATCAGGTGAGTAGGGAGGTTGTTCCAATACAGTTATTTGTTCACTGGCTAAAAACTCCCTCATAGACAGTGCCGTGTGAGCTGGTGCATTGTTATAATACAAGAGCCATGAATTGTTGGCAAAAAGTTCGAGTGGTCTAACTATTTCATGCAGCCTTTTCAGCACTTCCAAATAATAAACTTGGTTTACTGTTTGTCCAGTTGTTACAAATTCATAATGAATAATTCTTCTGATATTAAAAAAAAGGTTAGCAACATTGTTACAAGTTCATGAACTTAATTGTCAGACCTCGTGTGTGTGTGTGTGTGTGTGTGTGTATGTATGTATGTGTGTATTTTATATCTATATATAGATATATAGATATATATATAGATATCTATCTATCTATCTATCTATCTATCTATCTATATTAGGCAGTCTAACTTAGAAATGAATGAAAGGTATTCTCCCTGCATGATTGCACTTCATTTCTCTAGAGTATAGATTCAAATAATTTCATCAGATATCCACTGAGCATCTACTACATGCAAAACACTAGGTTAGACATGGAGCCAAGAGACTGAATCAAATATATTCCTTACTCTTCAGGAGTTCATAACCTATTTGGACAGACATATATATTTACAAATAATTCCAATGCCAGGCAAAAAGTGAGGCATTCTATGAAGAGTTAAAATCACATCTTACAAGAGCATAGGAAAAGGGAGACTTCAATTGTGTGGATGTTGGAAAGCAGCTATGCAATTTCTTATTTTCTATGAGTTGTATTGGGTTGTCGGAAAAGTCGTGATGTATTTTTTCTATGTTTATCATTGTAAAAATGAGTCATGACTTTTCCGACAACCCAATAGATAACACATGTTTACCTAGTATTATTTTATTTTATTTTAAAGTGTATAGGTAGCTATTCTTACATTTTTACCATCAAATATCCTGAGATGTGACCAGAAGGCAAGCTTGGAATGGAAGATTAGTTTATCTGGGTCTTAGAGCAGCCATTTGTTCAATAGATTCATTGAATACTACTATGAGCAAAACACTATGCAAAGAACTATGGGTAAGATAAAGATGATAGACAGGCCACTTCTTGTGACCACTGTCCTCTTATAATTTAGTACTATTTCCAAAACACCATACCGAAGACCTCAGATTTTCCTTTCCCAAATCACCTACATCTTTGACTATAGAGGAAGAAGTCACCCTTTTGTACTGAGCATACATACCTCTTCAGAAGGTGCAAACATGGAGTTGTGTGGGAGGAAGAAGGTGGTTCAACTAATCAGATCAGTCAGCTCTGCTCTGAAGCTCAGTGGAAAGACAAATGTTATAGCCAGGTTGCCTATTAGCGCCAAGTCCAGCCCTCATTGTTCAAATCGGTAATTTGAGCAAATGAGGGCTGGTTCTCATGCTCTTAATCTGGGCTGTAGACATTCTAGTTGATGTTTACATTTTTAAAAAGTAAAATAAAAGAAAGAATAAGGGCTTTTCTAAAGAATTGGGGCATTTCACAGTCACACCACCTTGTAAAATAATAAGTTTAATAAACTAATAGATCTATTGGAAACATTTGCATAGTGCAATTAGAGACTATTAGAATTGTCCTACTTTTCAAATTCTGCTTTCTTTGTCAAATACATACAAAATTACGTATCGATCGACACAGGAATTGAGTCTACATTACTTTGTTGAATTGGCTCTTTCACTACAATGAGTTCTAATAAACTTGTATTTTAACTGACTTTTTCAAAAGACCAAGTAGGTAATGATATCTTGAATTATTCTGCTTTAGAAAGAAACTCAAAACTGGAGTTGTCCAGGTTCCTTTGCTGATTGGCGTTGCTTTTTGTTTGAGAATGGTATTCAGAATCATAGCACCTCAAAGTTGGAATAAACCATAACTAAAATTGAGTTCAGTTCTCATCTCCAATTGATGCTGCAATTTGTAGCACAAAACAAAAGGCCATCAGAGCCAGGCAGGTAAATTACATGAGTGAAGTCAGCTGAGATTGAGATATGAGGGGTTGGTGGGGACTGCAGCAAACTGGAAAGTGCTTAGCCCTTAAGGAATATTTTCTGCCACATAGGAGTGTATATCTGGTCTTGAAATATCTTCCAATTTTTCAGAAGAAGCCAGAAATCAGGATTTTATAAGGAATTGCCTGACTTTTTAAAACTAATTAAAAATTTTTAATTAAAAGTCTTCCATAAGCCAAGCATTATCCTAATTTTGATAATAAAGGAATGACTAAAGCATGATCCACATCCTCAAGAAGCTCAGATCAATGTAAAATAAAATACATAATAAAGAAAGGGAAGTCATTTTATAAGTGCTAACATAGAGATAGATAGAAAGTATTAAAAGAAAACATGAGAATTTGAATGATTTTTCCAAGTTGAAGGGTAGAATTACCTCCAAAGAACTATACCTTTTGAATTATGCCAAAATACATACATACATACATACATACATACATACATATTTACCTTTGAGCAACAGGATAGAGTTAGAAATATCCGTGGCATGTGCAGCCAAAGATGAGAAGGATGAAGTAGTTGGAGATAAGGAAAGTGAAATAGATGGTGGCTAGGTTGGGGACAGATTTATATTTCAAAGGAAGGAGTTTGTTCTCTGACCTGAGAGAATGAGACACGTGCAATAATTGTAACAAGGGTTATTATTTTTTTGTATTAGAGGTAATAAGTAGTAGTAGTAGTAATAGTAGTAATAGTAGTAGTATTTTATTTGAGAAAATACCATGATGGTAGCTAGGAATACTAATTAGGGATATTACACGAGTCAGGAAACCAACTGAGAGATGAAGATCTAAACTCAAGTAATGCCTGTGGGACAGAGTGAAGATCCCAATGACCAATTGTACCTAAGAGGCAGGGAGAGGGACAAGTCAAATTAAGTGGAAAACTGAGGGACTGGTTATCCTGCCAACAAAATTAGAAAAGGAAGGAGAAATTCAGGAGG
>NW_017738669.1:0-982 GCF_001890085.2 Hipposideros armiger | reverse complement strand
AAAGAGGACAGGATTTAAAGTCAAGCCAACATAAGTTTGAGTCCTGGCTCTTCTACTCACTGGCCTGAGTAGGATTCTTAAGTTCTCTAACACTCAGTTTCTTCATCTTTTTAAAAGAAAATCAAATTACCTGCCTTACCATAAACCATAGCAGTTAAGAACATAAGCTTTGGAATTAGGTTCAACTCCTGCAACTGTCATATCCTAACTGTTTCATCTCTCTAAGCCTCAGTTTCCACATCTGTAAGATGGAGATAATAGCACAGCTGACCTGATGAAGTTGTGAATTTTAAATAAGATGATGGATAGTCCTCAGCAAAGTAACCCACATATGGAAATATTCACCAAATTATTGCTGTTTCTATCAGTATGCTTTTTTACAACTTTTTGTTTTTCTTTTTTTAACTGAGCCATCCTGCCACCTGTTGGCAGCTCAGTGGCTGCTCAGCTCGGGCCGCGACTCGAACCGCTGTTGCTCAGAGCTCGCACTCTTGAGTGAGCTCTTAACCAACTGAGCCACTCAGCCGGCCCCAGTATGCGTTTTTGAGTGTGAGAATAAAGTAAGATAAAGTGCCTGGTACTCAAAAATATCCATGTGCATTTTTAACGTGACTTTTCCCCTAGGTTCTTTTTCTTTGTGTGGAGAAGTTTCCTATGGGGAACTGTCTGCTATCTGGCCTTTTTGACTGCTCTCTGAATTAGGTAATGTGCTTTTTTTTTTTTTTTTGTCTGCTCATCATAATGCTCTTATGCAAAGAAATCAACAGGAATAGCAAAAGACTCAAATGGGACTCAAAACTTCTCTAATGTGGGAAGATTCTTTGGTTTCATCAATCCATCAGTTCCCAGCCAGCCAGACAACCACTGAAAATGCCAGGTCCTGGGACTGTAGAATTAACCAGCACAGGTGTGGTTCTTCCTCTCAGGGAGCTTCCAGCCAGATGTGAGGAAGGTGTAAACCCAAGTCTGTGTTGGGCTGAAA
>NW_017738668.1:0-1003 GCF_001890085.2 Hipposideros armiger | reverse complement strand
TCCATAAAGTTCTCCCCTATCCTCTTGGGAACAGAGTCTCAATGGGTTTCAATCCAAGCCCCATCACCCCTTCCTTGACACCTGCAGACAAATCTGTCAGTTTCAACTCCTTGCCAAAATTCACCTCTCTCCACCTTTCTGAGCCCTCCTCTATATCTCAAACCCCATTGTTCGTGTTTCTCTCAATCTGTGATGTCTCTGCACCACAGATGAGCCTCTGTTCTTCTTCTGAGCCCCAGCCTTCCCCACCCTGACTCTGGTCACTAAGAGGAGCCACAGCCTGTTGTCCTGTCTGTTCTTCACTCATTTCCTGCCCTGGAACAGCCCGGAGGGAAGCTAGAATTGAAGGGGAGGGGAGGGTGGAGACACAGGGAGGAAGGATAGACCTCTGGAGGGGATGCTTCTTACCCTGGAAAGACATCAGGCCATGAGGAAGAAGCTGAAAACCTTTCGAAGAAGTGATCAGGTAACAGACATCTGACCAGAGGTCTAACCAGAGGCTTGAGAGGCACCAAACCTCTTTAAGAACTGGAGACATCCCCAGATATACTCAAAACACAGTTGGAAGCAGGCATTAATGCCTGAATCTTCACTCCTCTCTTCAGGAGCTAGGGGTGCCCACAGGGAAATAGAAGAGAATGGGCCCAACCAATATTTTACTGGTAAATGACCCACTGCAAATAAGAGTGCCTTACTTGTCTGGACACTGAGTCCTAGGGACACGGTGGCCACTCCAGCCGTTGTGGGAGTGGAACCTCCTGAGACAGCCCCGCTCAAGGTAGAAGTCCCAGGCACAGTTGGAACAGTTCCAGGGGATGTCATGGAGGACACAGGTCCTAGTGGGGCAGAGAGAAAAATGTCTGGAAGAGATCCAAGCATGAGCAGAAGCAGAAATTACATCAGGCACACCCTCAATCAAAATCCTAGCAAGATTTTGGTAGAAATTAATGAACTGGTTCTATGAAAATGAAAAGTCTAAGAATAGCCAAGACAACCTTGGAAG
>NW_017738667.1:0-1031 GCF_001890085.2 Hipposideros armiger | reverse complement strand
CTCAGGCACTTCTTTCATCATGCTGAGTTTTATCTCTGCTGTGAAGTTCTCGGCAAATCTCCCTACTCTTTAGCTTGGCATTCAAGGCCTCCTGCAACGGACGTGTTTTGTAGTGAATTCAGAAAATGCTTGTAGAGCTTCACCGTATGCCATGTGTTCCAGGGACTGGGAATTCATTGGTGACTGAGACTGATTTTCCTGGTCTCCCCCAGAACTTGCTATATGGACAGAGAGAAAGACAATTTTAGGCAACAGAGAGTTTACAGATTTGGGTAATTGCCCAAGAGAAACAGGGCGATGAAATAGGTTAGGGGGAAGGATGCTTTAGGTCTGTTGGTTACTGAGGGAAGTGTCTCTGAGGAGGTGGCATTTTGGGGATGAGAGGAGTGCAGAGCAGCGGGGAGTGAGTGGGCGTGGGAATGGCCCTGGAGGGGCTGCAGGTCTTGTTAAGGGGGTTGAATTTTACTCTAAGAGCAGAGGTTGGGGAAATGTAATTGGTGGTGGTCGGGGTGGGGGGAGTGAATGTTAGTCATTGTTCAGTTTGTTGAATTTGTGCTTTTAGAAGGTCACACTGGCTACTGTGAGGACAACAAAGGGAGGGGGTGCGGACGTGGCACCAGAGGGATCATGTTAGGAGGCTGTAGCTGTTGTCCCAGCCATAGCTGATGGGACCTTGGACTAGGCTGCTGGCAGTGGGATGGAGAGAAGTGGATGAGCTTGAGAGAAGGACAGTCACATATCCTACCTGATGTTCTCTTACTTCCCAACAGAAACCTTCTGACAGGTGGTCCCGACCTACGAGGCACGTTATCCCAACATGGGGTGTGGTCTCACGTCTGCGTCTCATGCTCCTCACCCTCTGCTTCGCCCAGCGCTTTCCCTCTCACCTGGTGTCACCTGTGTGGGCTTGAGCTGGTCCCAGGGTCTCCTCCATGAGCCTCTGGCCACCGCAGGTCTGCTGGCGCCTCCTTCTGGGAAGTGCTGTGTCAGTGGCTCTCAGTGTTGGTGTGATAAGTGGCTCTGTGCAGCCC
>NW_017738666.1:0-1030 GCF_001890085.2 Hipposideros armiger | reverse complement strand
CCCCTCACTTTAAACACACTTACCCCATCATTCTTGCCACTTTCTGAAGCAGTTCTGGAAGTCCTCTTTCATAAGTGTCTTTACTTCATCCTCCATCATGACAACACTCCATGTCACACATTGCTTCTGGTATGGCAATTGCTGTAAAATAAAAACATTATGATGTGTCCTCATCCACCTTATTCACCAGATCTGGCACTGTGCAACTTTTGGCTCTTCCCCAAAGTCGGCTCTTCCCCAAAGTCAAAATGACCATGAAAGGTAAACATTTTGGATCGATTCAGGACATCGAGGCAGCTACAACAGCACAAATAAGGACACTCATGAAAGAGGACTTCAAGAACTGCTTCAGAAGGTGGCAACAATGATGGGATACATGTGTTCAAAGTGAGGGGGACTATTTTGAGGGGGATTGATGGTAATGTGTCTTTTACCATAATATTTTTTTTCAATTTAAACATTCACTGTATGTTTTGATCACATCCCCTGTATTATTATAAACTTCCCTCTTAGAATTGCTTTTGCTCATCCCATAAGTTTGGGTATGTTGTGTTTTCATTTTTTGTTTGTCTCAAGATATCTTTTATTTCACTTTTGATTTCTTCTTTGACCCCATGTGTTGTTCAAAATGTGTTGTTTAGTTTTCACATATTTATGAATTTTCCTGCTTTTCCTCTGTTACTGATTTTTAGTTTCATACCATTGTGGACAGAAAAGATACTTCACATGATTTCAATTTTTAAAAATTTGTTTAGAATTGTTTTGTGATCTAACATATAATATATCCTGGACAATGTCTGTATGTACTTGAGAAGAATGTGTGCATTGCTTCTGTTGGATGTCTTTAAATCCATTTCATTAGTATAGTTCAAGTTCATTATTTTCTTAATGAGTTTTTGTCTGGATGATCTAGCCATTGGTGTAAGTGGGGTATTGAAGTTCTCTGAAGTTATTGCACTGATGTTTGTTTTTGTCTTCAGGTCTGTGTGTGTGTGTGTGTGTGTGTGTGTGTGTGTGTGTGTGTGTATAT
>NW_017738665.1:0-1031 GCF_001890085.2 Hipposideros armiger | reverse complement strand
GGGAATCGGGGAAGGGGAACAGACAAGTTGCTGTCCTTTTGTTCTTCAGTCTAGTTGTGGAGGACATCCCTTCACTGGCCCATGTTGGTATTATCGTTGCGCTCTTCCCGGGTGAGGCAAATCGCTCGCTGGCCATTAGACGGCCACTCATGGCAGCTCACAAAAGCTTACTCCCGCTGCCAGCCAGCCCCACTGCAGCCTATGCTATCATAGGCAACTCACGACAGCCCAGCTCCAGGTCGAACTGTTGTTCACCATCTTATCTGTAGAGGGCAGTGTCACTGGCCCTCATGTGGGATCTGAACCGGAGCCCTGCTGCTCAGCTGGCATCCCAATCACTCTTATTGTAAGAGTTTTTACTCTGTAGTAAAGAAGGCACTATTCTTATCGTCATGTAGGTTGCTTCTGGGGATAAAAATACTAACCACCTAATAAGGTTTATGCAAAATGAAATGAGATAAAGCATGTAAAGCACTTACCAATGTGCCTGGTACATCATAGCCATGCAATACATATAAATTGTACTAATAAGCCATATTTATGGAAGAATTTTACTTTGGGGATGAGACAATATGTGTATTATAAAGAATTAGTGTTTTGTTGTGTTAGTACTGAAAAGCTGGTTTTCATTTCAACAGAAATAAGACTGTTTCATACGTCCTAAGGTTTCAGCCTCCAAAGGGGAAAGAGATAAGCTGAGTTGGAAGATAAAGCTTTTAAAAACTATGACATCATGTAAACATCTTGAACATATTCAGATAAAGACAGAAGAGTTAGAAGAGATTAATAATCTAAGATCAAAATAAATAGCACTTCAGAGTAAAGAAAAACTATAAAGAAAAAATTAACATCTCACTTTTTTTTTTTTTTTTTTTTTTTTTTGCCATCCTGCTACCTGTTGGCAGCTCAGTGGCTGCTCAGCTCGTGCTGGACTCAAACCGCTGTTGCTCAGAGCTCAAACTCTTGAGCGAGCTCTTAACCAACTGAGCCACTCGGCCGGCCCCTAACATCTTACATTTTTAAGATAGGAG
>NW_017738664.1:0-1031 GCF_001890085.2 Hipposideros armiger | reverse complement strand
AGGACGTTGCTTCACTTGCCCAAGTTGGCACCATCATTGCGCTCTTCCCTGGAGAGGCAGATCAGTCGCCGGCTTCTGGACGGCCGCTCACTGCGACTGCTGGCCGCTCACGCTGGCTGCTGGCTGCTGGCTACACATGGTAGCCCATGGCAACCCACTGCCACAGGGACTGCAGCCTACGCCGTCGCCGGCAACTCACGGCAGCCTGCCGCGCCGCTCGCTGCTCGCCGCGCTCTTCTTCTTCTCGCTTTCGTCCTCGCTGCTCTACTTCGTCTATGTAGCGCCCGGCATAGGTAAGAAGGGGGCCTGGGGTCCGGGGGGTGCCGCTCTGGCCTCTAGAGGATTCCGGGAATTCCCGCCCCGCCCTGAAGGGACCGGCCCTTGCGGGACCCCCGGCCGGGAGGCGACCCTGAGTCTGGCCCTCTGAAGACTGCGGGGACCCCGGCCTGACCCTCGGGTAACACCAGGGCATTCCCGCCCTCTGCAACCCGACGGGGCTCGGAACCCCCTCTCCTCGTGAGCCTCCCGCCCACCCCCTACCCTCCTAACCCCATCTCCTCCCGACCCTGATGTGCCTTCACACACCCCTCCTTCGTGCTGGGACTCCCCCTTTCCCGTTCTTGCATCCCTAGAACCCCCACTTCCCGCTTCTCAGCTCGAGAACCCCCACTCCTCCCCCGGGGTCTCCTCAAGCCCCAGTTCCCGACATTCCGCGCACCCCGAACGAACCTCCCCCCCAAAACCCGCTCGCCTCTCCTCGCGGAGCAGCGAGACCCTGTGCCCGGGTCTAGAGGCTCCCCAACCTTCCTGGTTGCCATCCATCCATCTCCTCCCGCTTCCCCGGTGACTCCACCGTTTCCTGCTCATCATCCCGGCCCTACCCTTTCTTCCCTCCACTTTCCCCAGCACACATTCTCCTCCCAGTGGCGGGCTCCCTTTCCTCGCCCGGTGGCACCCCCTACCACCTATGGAGGCCCCCCCCCATTCAATCTACGAGCCCACGAGAGCACCTAGCCTTTTCCTTATCTCCG
>NW_017738663.1:0-1031 GCF_001890085.2 Hipposideros armiger | reverse complement strand
TCTTTCCATGGGTATCTGAATATATTATTTCATTGTCTTCTACTATAAAATATTGCTGTCAAAGAATAATTTCAATTCAATTCTTCCAATTTCTTGTTCTTTAAAGTCAAATAATTTTACTAGAATATGTTCTGTTATTGATCATTCTGAGTTGATTTCCCTGTATTTACAATGTGTCCTTTTAATACATACATATATATGTATATATATATATGTATATATATATACATAGTTTGAATTCCTTGTTTTAATTTTCAAGGAGTTTTTATTAAATTATAATTTTAATGCTTGTTTTTGCCTTTCCGGTGATTCTTACTCTGTGTGTTGGGTAGTCGTCGTCTTCTCTATTTGTCTTTACTCTTGAACCCTTTTCATCTCTCATTTCTTTTTTATCTAAAACATGTTTTCCCTATTCCTCTTAAGACATTTTCAACTTAGCTTATTCTATCTTATGTTCTTTTTAGTTATCATTTCTGAAATGGTTTATTCTGTTATAATTTTTTCTGAAATTTCTCAATTTATTCTGTTTTTCTAATTGTGATTTATTTTGTCCTTGAATCTACTCTATCACTTTCCTAATATCTTTTAGCTTACTTTGAAATATAAGTAGAGTTTTAAATTTCTTTCTAATATATATTTCTGCTGTGCTTTTGTTATTTGAAGGGATATCATTTAAAAAATATAATAACATTGTATTGGATTTGACTTTAATACTTTTCTGTTATTTGTTTTTATATGAAATTAGTTTTCTTGAACTTTTTAAATGGAGGAGTGATTTAAGATATTTTTTTCCCCTGATGATTTTATAGTGCTCTCATGTTTTTGTCAGATTAAAAAAAAATGTGGCAACATTTGTACATTTTTATGGCACTGTTGCCTTCTTCCACTTTTATTTTGATCCTCTTTTTCTTCTCTCTCTGTTGTCTCTGGCTTGGTCAATTGGATTCTATTTTCAGCTGTTTCACCCAGTGTGGGGCTTTCTCCTGAAAGTATTGAGTTGATTGGACCCGGTGTATCCTAGGCCATTGATA
>NW_017738661.1:0-1031 GCF_001890085.2 Hipposideros armiger | reverse complement strand
TGAGCGGCCGTCCAGAAGCCGGTGACTGATCTGCCTCGCCCGGGAAGAGCGCAATGATGGTGCCAACTTGGGCCAGTGAAGCAACGTCCCCCACAACTAGACTTAAGAACAAAAGGGCAGCAACTTGTCTGTTCCTCTTCCCCCAATTCCCCAGAACTGTTCCCATCTCCCCAATTCCCCAATAAAAAAAATAAAAAGGAAAGGAAAAACATCTGGTTGTCTCTAAGTGGTTATACTCGTATTTCTTGAACTCTTGTTCTCTGAAATGGACATCACCTTATACATAAAGAGTAGCAACTGTGATCCTTTATTAAAAATGTAATAACTATACATAATTTAAAAAACCCCAAACCACACACCTAGGATAGAACAAGTATAATCTTTCTCGGTTATGCAGAACTAAGGAAAAACCTTCTGTTTGGATGATTGTGGCTGTGGTCTCTAACAGTCACCCCAAGGAAGCTCCGAGATGCTTTTCTTGGCTTTCAGAGAATTGCTTCCAACTCATCAGTATGTGGCTATTTTCTTACTTGCTCAGTGCCTTGCTTCCTACTACCCTGCACTCCTCAACAGGAAGGCCACGGCCACACGTGGCTGAGCACTTGCAAGGCTAAGTGCTCCACACTGAGATGTGCCTGAGTGTAAAACACACACAGGATTTCAAAGATTTAACATGAGAAAAAGAATCTAGAAATAGCTCATCAGTACTTTCTAAGTATTAGTTACATGTTGGCGTGATACTATTCTGGATGCACTGGGTCCCCTAAAATGTTATTCCAATGAATTTCACCCATTTCTTTTTACTTTTTAAAAAACGTGATGAGTAGAAAAGCTACAAAGACATAGGTGGCTGGCCTTATCTTTCTAGTGGACAGGCTGTACTAGGCTCCATCGTCTTGTCTCTTTTTTTTTTTTTTAAGATTTTTATTGGGGAATTGGGATGGGAACAGCACTGGGGAATTGGGGGAAGGGGAACAGACAAGTTGCTGTCCTTTTGTTCTTCAGTCTAGTTGTGGAGGACGTTGCTTCAC
>NW_017732128.1:789900-793686 GCF_001890085.2 Hipposideros armiger | reverse complement strand
TTTGTATACACACACATTTCTTTTTTCAGTTCTTAGAACAGAAAATAAACTCAGAACTCAAATAAAAGTTTAGGTACCAGCATTCCTATTTTTGTTAAATAAATTTTACAAATTTATTGACTGGAGCAATAAATTAGCTCTTAATTTTTTCATGTTACTAATTTTGCCACATGAGAAAAACATTCAATATACTTGAGAAGGATACTGCTAGAAGTATTTATCTAATTGCATATTCTTCTCATAGATGTGGATATATGGTGAAGCATAATTTATATAACCAGTTGTTAGACATCAAACTAGGCATTATATATTACATTTGAATTTTAATATATATCTTCTTGTTACCAGAGAGCAGACCCTGCTTGGTGCAGTGTCCAGGTTCTTGGTATCCCAAACAAAGAATTGAGCAGGACACCAAAAGGCAGTGGGCGAAAGATCAGTTTATTAGAAGCAATAGTACACCCCAAAGAAATAGGATCAGGCCAAGCAAAAGCGTGGCTCAAAAGGGTACCAAGTGGCGAGGATTTGAAGTTTTTCTTTCCTTCTCTTCTATTGGGTCGTCGGGAAAGTCATGACATATTTTTCTATGTTTTTTAATGCAAAACACAACTCCTCTGTGGATGTGGGGTCTCTTGATTGGCACCTGAGATTGACAAGAGGCTATTACCTCATCTTTTTAAACTGTGCATGTTCCTTCCCAGTATTCAGTCTGTTATAATGATATTAATGAACTTCCGGGCATATATATTATATTATAATGATGGTATAATAAGGCCCAGGTGAAATGAAGGTCTTTGTGGCCTTCACTGTGCAGGTGTGAGTGACCTGACCAGTCAAATCTAGTTAGGTAGTTTGTGTCTTCTAGTGTCTTCACAGTGGTTAATGGTTCTGGTAGATAAGGGAAAAATTTGGGCACAGGGGGAAGGTTTTGGGAGGTCCCTGGGTGGTTGATTTCCACAGTTTGTGTCNCATTTATCTTAAGTAAATAAGGTAGAAAAATCTAGGGCTCATGTTAAACATGAAAAATGTATGTCAAAGGATAAACATTAGTACTTTTGAACGGCAAGCATTACTCAGAGATGTAAAACTGCCACATGCGCATGCAATAGCCTCAGCATGTGTAGCATTGGCCTGAGAAAAACTATTTCACATTGAAATTCCTTCATCTGTAAAAAAGGAATACCTTAATGATAATTAAATATCTGACCTCATACAGAAGTATTTTTAAAAATTAGTGATTTCACCTCCTTGGAGAACTTGCAAAGAGCTAGTATATTACTGTTAAAATAAGTCTATTATAATGCTGCAGGACTCAAGCTAATTGTAATAACAAGCTATATATAATTTATAATAGAAAAAAATGCTTGGCTTCCTGGATGCAAAAAGACAAATAGACAATTTCTCATTGTATAGATCCTCATTCTCTCTCGCTCTCTCTCTCTCTCGCTCTCTCTCTCTCTCTCTCTCTCTCTCTCTCTCTCTCTCTCTCTCTCTCTCTCTCATTTTTTTTCTATTAGAAGTTAGAAATAAAGTTTAAATCACTTAGAAGATTATTTTTTATACCCAAGAAGCCAGGCAGGAATATAATCTATTCTGAAATTCATGAGAAAATCCTTTAAAATGTCAGACAACAGTTAAAACATTCTATGATTAGGGCATATTTTAATNTTTAAGATTAAAAAACTAATTTAAAAAAGGATTTAGACCAGGGACTAGGGAGCTAAGAAACTAGGGAAAAGGGAATTTTAAAATTTCCATAGTGAGGGGCTGTTTCGTTTGGCCTCGTATGACTTTCACGCTTTGTAATTATTACTGGAATGTAGCCTCCATGAAAATATGAATTGCAGCTGTCTTATTTATCTATGTGTTTCTATTGCTTTGGATAGATATCTGTTAAATAAGTTGAATAAGTGATTATTCTCAGCACATCTTGGCTCTGCCCTATCCTTTTTATTTCCCTTGCTGCTACTATAGTCAACAATCTTTTAAGTTATGGCTTACTTTATGTCCTTCCAAGGTTGAATCGATCTTTATATATCTTTTATATGTTTCCCTTCCAGAGATGCCTTATCTTTTGATTCTGCATATATATGATATACATTTTCACAACTTTAAGAATTTTCTATGCATCATTCTGAATTTTTAATTTCAGCCTGGTAACCCCTTCAAGCTCCAGATTTTTAGCCATACCACTCACCTGATGTCTCCACTTAAATGTTTCATAGGTATCTCAAATTTACTATGGCTAAATCAGAGTATTTGACTTCACCTAGCTACTCTAAATGTTTCTTATCTAGTCTTCATTAACTCAGGGGTCAAACTAAAAACTTAGAAGTCTCTTTTGATGCTTCTACATCTCCATCTTGTATATCCAAAATATCAGCAGGCCCTGTTGGCTATTTGCCAGTAAATCTTGAATTTATGCATGTTTTATGTTTTTACTATCATCAACTTTATTCACCACCATCATCTGTCTCCTCAGTCACCATAATACATCTTTAACTGATTTACTTCTCATTTATGTTTTTGCCACCATTTTGAAGGAAAAAAGAATGTCACCTCAAAATATACCTTTTTGACATAAAAATTAACTTGAGCTGAAGGCAACTAAGAAGGTGTAAGTGCAGAAAAAGTTCCCTCTTTTTTGTCTAAAGGCAGGAAATAAATTCTCCTTTTATGGGTAACGGACTCTTATCGGCTCAAAAAAGGGTATCAAAGTTATCTGCAAACAAACCTTGGTCAGTGCATCAGAAATGTGTATGCATATTCTCTGTCCTCTTATTGTTTATATTCTATAACAAGAAATTCAAACAGACATTGTAATGAATCAAAATTATTATATTAAAAATAATAGTGTACATATTTCTTTGCTCTAGCATTGATCTGTGCATGCTTAATAGAACATCAACATAGTACCATAAACATAATTTTCATTAAGCTGTGATGTATATCACATACTAATAATCTGTGTTTGTATTTAATTAATATTCACTATCAATTTTGGGGCNATAATCACAACCACAATAGCCGCCAAAGGAAACTAGATATTCGCACATGTAAAAAGCAACCAACAACCTACACTCAACATGTACAGAGGTATCAAACATACAAAAGAAGAAAACAAACAAATATAAACAAAACAAAAAAAAACCCAAAGAACAAAAAAAGTAAAATAAAATAAAATAAAAATTAGAATAAACACAACAGACAAAATAGCAACACCCCTCCAAAAAAAATTGCAGAAAAATGGAAAGAAGGAGGAAAAGTAGAGCAGGGAAAAGAAGGGAAGAAAGAGGAAAAAAATCTATCTATCTATCTATCTATCTATCTATATCTACAGACCCATATATATGGACATATATACACACACACATATATATATATATATATATATATATATATATATGCCTATATTAAAAACTAATAATTATAATAATGAAATAGAAAAAAACAAAAACAACCAAAACAAGTAACCAAAAAAAACCCCTCAAAACACCCAAAAAAACCCAAATCAACAACAACAAAAACAGTGTCAGTTTAGGCTGAAGTCCACCAAGCTCTTTCAAGGTTGTCCTCTGCTCTACAAAAACTCCTCTGCATCTTGTAGGGGCAGAGCTGGCGCCTGATATGACCCTGGCAATGCAGGTCTATTGTAGATGAGTGGAGTTATGCGGTGTGATTGGTAGTTTTTACAAAGCCAATGCCATTTCTGCTGTCACCTGCCCCGAGGCATTCTGAGTGCTGCGCAGCCAGAAGACTCAATGTGTGTCTTCTGGCACTCTTTCA
>NW_017732128.1:785892-787195 GCF_001890085.2 Hipposideros armiger | reverse complement strand
TTCTTAATGTCAAAACTCTGCTGTGGGAGAAGCTTATGCACACTCACTTGATATTCACATGAACTGATATTAAAATGGAGCCACACTCTTAGAAGTATCAATATCAGGGATTAAATATATTTTTAAAGAGACCAGTCTGACCTTCAGGAAAGAGTGCAGAATAAGATGAACCAGAAATAAAATCATATTGAAATAATAAATAGCATATATTTTTTAAGAGGAGCTGGGCAAGGGTTGATACAGTTTTTCTCATGGATATTGCTCATTGATTAAGCACAGTTGTATTCAATAATAGGGACCAACCTGGGACAGGTATAAGTGAAGGTTGGATAAGGTGATGTTAAGTGTAGGATGCTTCTATGTATACTTTCAAATAAAGCAAGGGGGGCAATAAAAGGTTTGAGGGAATGCTTCCCAGATATTGATAGTGGCTGATGGATTTATTTCATTCAATATTCTATAAATATTTCTTAAGTACACACAATGTGCCATGCATTAACATCAGAGGGTTTCTTCCTTCATTAGGCATAAGTTTCATGAGTATATTTTTGTATGGGCACTTTGCTATGTACTGGGAAGAAATATGAGTGAATACAGAAATAAATACAATGCCCTCAGGGGGTTATATTGTAGTGAAAGGACAATAAAATATGTAAATCAGTATTTAATTTAACGTCAAGTAGTGAAAGGTGCTGTGAAGGACCAATAAAAAGCAAAAGATGTGAGGAAAATATGACAGAGGAGGTGCTCTTTCTCACCCATCAGGAAAATTCTCTCAAGAGGGATATAGAAATGGCGACCCAAGAAGATGGAGCCATGACAGAAGAGCACTTGTGAAAGAGGTGGTAACAAGTTCAAAAACATTGAGGTGGAAAGGTGCTTTGCATACCTGTGGAAAATTAAAAGCGTGGTATGACTGGAGCAGAGAGAAAAAGGCAGAAGAGTGGTAGGTGTGAAGTGACTTTCCATATCACAAATAACTTTGTAAGCCACGGGCACAGGTTCTGGATATCAATTGTTAAAACAAAAAACAAAACAAAACAAAAAATGTCATTGGAGGATTTTGAGTAGGGCAGTACTGGAGTGATAGGTATTATCTAATTCACACGTCAAAAATCTGCAAGGAATAGACATGCTCTTCTGTATGTTATATTCTAGTGGCTTTGACTATGGAGAAATGCACTTGACTTTGGGTTTGGTAATAACAGCAGCCAAACATCGAGCTGTATATTACCTCATATTCTACACATTACCAGGTGCCAAATCTTTCTATATGAAATATAAGAGGTCATAGTTGGTCAGG
>NW_017732128.1:777071-777852 GCF_001890085.2 Hipposideros armiger | reverse complement strand
GCTAGGTCCATAGGCTCAATTTCTATCAGACCTTCCAAAGAGAGTTGGCATGAACCTCAAAACTGTCTGCACACGGAACAGAAGATATGTCTATAAATTTCTATTCCCTTTTATACAGGGATTGCTAATGAGTGTTACTTCCCTAATACTTTCAGGTTTGTTCATGCAAAAGGGGCGGAGCTGGTGTCCATAGGCATTCACAGGTGCCATTTCCAAGAAAGATAGCCTCTGCTCTTGTTTCAATTTAGAGTTTCCAACATTCAGATTCCCACGATTGTATGCTTTAGGATGGTGGTCTGGGGGAAAGGGGCGCTGATTTCAGTCTTTGCTTCATTCTCAGGAATGCTCTTTAAATTATGCAACAGCCACCCGGATGATTTTTCTTGAGTGAAAAATTAATCTCCATGCAATTAGAATAAAATATACTTAGAAATGCATTTGAGTTTGAATATAAAATTGGTAATTAGAGAACTTTGCATATAAAAAAGAAATCTCTTCACCTGAAATAACCCACTGCCTGCTGTTCATTTGCATATCCTCACTTTAGCACTTAGATTCAGGCAGTCAGAATATGTTAATAGCTACCCCTATTTCATATCCTAATACAGGAAATCCAATAGCTCAATGATAGGCATATATGAGCCTTACAGAGAATCTCTAAAATTACTTGGCAAAGATAAAATATTTCTTGAAGCTCTGCACAAGTTCTCAGGAAGCTCTTTCCAGAGCTTCAGTGAGTGGTCCATCAACTGCAGAAATGGCATCTTTCTACCACAGGCAC
>NW_017732128.1:767314-774666 GCF_001890085.2 Hipposideros armiger | reverse complement strand
CAGTGTTAGCAGTTGAATACATATATGTTTGTAAATATATTTTTGGAAACTACAGTATTTACCTGATTTACTCAGACCCAAATGCTCTCTCTCTTTTCTTTTTTTTTTAACTTATTTTGTATGTCATGACCATTTTTATTAGAAACCAATTTTGATGGGGCTGGTGGCAGCATTTCAAACTGAAAATTCCTGCTCAGTGAGATAATTTTAACACTTCGTCTCTTGAACAATATTTTGGAAAACATCCCAGTTCTACCTTGAAAACAGGTGGAGCTGGGAAAAGACGCGTCTGTCAAGCGCTCTATTACTCCTTCAGTTCCTGTCAACTAGTCCACTGGCACGTTTACCTTCACTTCTTAGCTATTCAATAGCCAAGCACCCAGCTCTGGGCTGATGAACGGCCTGCTGTCAGGTGTGCGCAGAAACCCAGACAGAACACACATATCTCAGCTGCCTACACCATGGAGAAGCACACTGCAACTGTGCCGTGTGAGATACAGAGATCATTTGAAAGGGTCAAACTTAGCCCAGTGAATGCAAAATGAGCATCCCATTGTGTTCGAGTCCATAATTTAAAGTTAACTTCACTTAAAAAAAATTTTTCCCCTTCTGCCGGGTTGAGGTGGTTTGGAGGATGGGAAAGTTAAACCGGGATTATATTAACCAGAATCCGAAGTATGCAGAAAGCACTGTTAGAATGAGCAATTTGAGCAGATGGTTAAACAGCCTACATTTTACCCATCAGCCTTTCGGCATGAATTTAATAAAACATTCATGTGATAGAAAACTTCCAAAGTAAGGGAAATTTTATATGCGTTAGTATTTCAGTCTATTAATATTAGTTTAATTAAAACACATCTGTTATTGGTTTTATCATAATTGTTCATTAACAATGAAATAAAAAATATGTTTTACATTGATAGCCTGAAAAATAATTAGAAGTGCCACCTGGGAGGCAATTTTTTAGAGGATTTTTTTTTTTAAGCTAAGACATCCTGCCAACTGTTGGCAGCTCAGTGGCAGCTCAGCTCGGCCGGGAATCAAACCGGCAACCCTGTTGCTCAGAGCTCGCACTCTTGGGCGAGCTCTTAACCAACTGAGCCATTCGGCTGGCCCTTAGAGTTTTTTTTAAAGGTATTTTATTTACTCTTTTTGCTTCTTGTTTCCCATTCATTATAGATTTATTTTAATGTATATATTATATGAAGATAAAAGCTAAATGAAAACAAATTTTAGGTATGGATTTCTTACTGATTTTGCTTTTATCACAAGGCAGTATTTATCAGGTAACGCAAGATTCACTTGTGAAACAACTGACTCAAAAAAATCTTTTTTTAGTATCAAATCAGTTTCTGAATATACAGGGACAAATTTTGAAAATAATGGCAATAAAACTGCATGTTTCCAAAAGTGACTTATAAAATTTATACTTTATATAATTTAAACTAATTGTAATACTGTTGATTTGCTATGGATGATACATGTTAAAAGTTTTCAATAACTTCTAGACAAATGGCTGAATCTTACAAAATTATTTTGCAGCTTTAGTGCAAATGAATTGCAAGAATTGTCCTGAAATATTCCAACATAATAAGTTGAAATAAAGTGGAAAAGGAAATAATTTTTTTAAAAGGACACCTCTATTTAAATTGATATTAAAAAGTAATATCATTTCACCAGTCAATACTTTCATAATGCTGATGTATAAGAGGTTTGTTATCTATAAGGAAGCAGATGCTTCTGAATTAATTCATGTAAATCACTGGAAATTTGGTCTTTAGGTGAAATAAGTTTTTCATACTATGTATAAGGCAGAAATATTAAAAAGAACTCTGTGATTTAATGAACTCTTAGAAGAGCTAATAAAGGCAGGAATCACTCTTAATTAGGCATTCTTGTTGATTCATTATTTTTGTTCTATCAAAAATATTCTTCAATAAATCATATTCAAATAAAAATGAAAGTATTTGGAAGCTAAGTAAAACACGTTTGGGAAAATTAACATCTATTTCATAAAATATCATGTAAAATGTTAGAATTACTCAAACTAGAAACCATTCTATAAACTAAATCTAATATGCTCAGCATGGTCCTAGAACCAACAGAGTATCCCCTAATAAATAGTTTATAATGTATTTGGAAAGACAGGATTAAAAATATTAAAAACAAACTAAAATTATGTATTCAAGTAACTTTGTTTTTGACACAGGGTAACACTATACTGGTGTTCTTTAATTACCTACTATATACTAGTATATTACTGCTCTGTGAAGGGTTAGACCACTAAATTAGAGTCTACTCATGAAGTGTAGTGATGTAGGATATTTCTTGTGCCTAGGTCATAGTCTCGTGAAGCCGAGAATGGAGACACGAACCAGAGAGGTAGAGTTTATAGCAGAGGATAGTTTTATTAAAGCAAGAGAAAGGTTACAGCTCCCGAGCAGGAGAGGGTACCTGGAAAATGGGATGCCTACTAGCTAGGGTAAAAGGCTTTATACTTTTTTTCTGCCTGGAAGGGGGGATGTTGAAATACTGGTGCCTGTTATTAAGGTGTTTAGCAGATTTGTCCTGTTGCTCAGCCTTGGGGAGGCCTTTCGTAATGTCTTCCAAAATGGCTTTGTTGCTCTGAGGCATGAGTGATGCCAGTATGAGGGAGTTACCCTATAATTTTGAAAGGAATGGCTAGTTTAAGGAATGGCCAGTTTTTTCTTATCTTTGTTCACTCTACTGGGTAATTCCTGACTGCCTGATTTCATACTAACTAACCTGTCTTAGTAGGAGCACTGAACAATGGCTTCATGCAGGAAATGGACTCTGGGATAGTGAGGATGGGAATAAAGAGAAGCAAGAACATCTCAGAGGTAGGTTAGTATACAAGAATGTGAAAACAAATGACTATAGAGGTAAGGAAACTGATATGGCTATATGTATTTAACTTATTTCTTATTCTAAGTCTTCTCCTATATAGAAGATATAAAATCATTCGGGAAGAGCATGATAAATATAGATTCTAAGAATTGAGAAAACCAAGATGCCTTTGTACAAAGTATTTCAGAAGTGAGAGAGTGACTTCTTTCACTTTGTTTCATAAAACTTGGGTTTACAATAAGTCTTGGAATGTTGCCAAATTTGCAATAAGAATTCCTATTATTAGTTAGAAAAAGCACTGATCATCTGAAATTGCTGTCAATATTACCCTCTGAATGCACCACCCAGTTTTAAATATTCCTTCCTTCCCTCCCAAGACAGAATTAAAAGACAATTAAAAGGAGAACCTTCAATTTTCTTCTCCCGGTCCATCTTTGTCCAGCAGATTATATACTTAAGTTTCCAGATTTAAAGATATTTTTATCTTCATATATATAAAACTGTAAATGAAATGAAATACTTCATTTCTTAGTTTATGTATACATTTTTCCTCTTATTGTTTTATAGTCATAATTGTTAAACAGGTTTTTTTTCTTATTTCAAATTATTAAGAAAATTATTTTTCTACAAGTGTTATTTTATGGTCCTGAGAGTTTGTAAGTATTGAGAATTGAAAAGGAGAGTGGGAAATAAAGGGAGAAAAAGTTAGAAATGTGAACCTGATTTTTTTCTCTTTGCTGTTCATTTTTATAAGAAGTCATAACCTTTAACTATAGCAAAGCATACAATCTTAAATATAGCAATCAAAACTAGAGAAATGTGAGAAATAGTTATGGGGGTGAAGAAATTCCCTCTTTCCCCTCTTGGCTCTTATTGCTGGTCAAATAATTAAAATGACATAAGGCAGATTAAGAGAAGAATATCAAATTTAATATATGTACATGGGGAATTCACGTAAGCATGAAGAATTTCAAAGACAGTAATACAAAATGAGATATATATATAATTCTGGACTTAGAAAAAGAAGGTCAAGGTTTCAGATTTCAAAGGGAAGTAAAGCAATTCACATGGAGAAGGGAGGAGTTAATATTTAATAATCAAATGTTTGCTGGGTCATCTGGAAATAATGAAACATGGAGAAGACTTTGATCAAATAGTCCTAACTAGTTTTCTCCCTGTCTGCCACAACTAGTTTGTATTGTACTATAGTTATCGACAGTGGTAGTTCTTCCCCAGAACAGGCCTTCTATCTTAAATTATTTTAGGCAGTTTTGTGGAAGGTCAAAGGTATTTCCTGGGCCTTCTGGACCTTGATTGTTTTCAACTCAAAATAATCTGCATGCCAGGGTGGCACATCTTGGGGCGGCCTATCTGGAAGCCCATCATAGTTTAATGACAAAACAAGAGGGAGCCAAAAAGGAGTGAAAAATATAAACAGACATTTTGGTTGAAATCTTGTTTTATCTCTTCTAATGCTTAGGTTAAACATACCATACTAAGTCTGTCTGTTTTGTTCACATACACAAAGCAATTTTCTAAAACTACAACAAAGAAAGGTAGCAAAATATTTCTCATTAAAAATATCTATTAGTAACTATGTTTCATTGCTTTACAAAAAGAAAATGAAAATGCTGAAATTTCTAGAACTGGAAGAAATAAAAAATTACCTGGTCAATCTTGAATTACAAAAAAAGAAGATGAAGGCTAGAGTATTTGTAACTTTTCCAAAAACACACATGTAATAATATAGAACTTTTAAAAAATAAGATATAACTATATCCTACACATCAAATTCTATAGATAAATATATTTATCTATCTGATGTATATTTCCATTCTAATGCTTTTTCTCATATATCCAAAATTATTTTTTATCTAAAGTGATGTAGCTAATGTTATATATATCTCACATGTACACATAAGAAGAAGAAAAAGGAAAAGAGGAAGAGGGGGAGAAAGAAGGAAGGAAGTAAGGAAGGGAGGAAGGAAGGAAAGAATGGAGGGAGGAAGAGTGAAAGAAATAAAGGCAAGAAAGTTTTTAAAAATATTTTAAATTCTGAAAAAAAATCCTTTAAATTCTGTAATGATACTCAAATATGTGAGAGATAGTCTACTATATTTGCAGAGTATAAGAGTTGTTTAAAATCTCACATCCATTGAAAATTTTAAATTCAGAAAAGTATTAGGGGAGGACCATTTTTCATTGTATTTCTATATATCATAACTTTTGCCCCAGAATATTATTTTAAGTATGTTTATATAACATCTATCTGGTTTGCTCTGCATTACTCCCATGGGACTTAGGGAACTACAGGAACCAATGCAAACATGAAAATTATGAAATTTGTGTGCATAGGTAATAAAGTCCTTTGTCTCTGACCCAGAAATTTTGCATCATCTGCCATCATCCATGACAATGTGAAGGTAACTTGTTAGCTTGGCAGTATGGTAAAGTTTCTGACCGAAGGTTACTTTTCTTTGGGGGAAGGTTTCAATGAGGATCTTGTGGAGATGCAGAGGGGATATTAGATAAGTTGTCATTGTCCTTTTTAATGAATTAAACTGTGATTAATTTACTTTATCAGCCCATATGGCCAAATAACTTTATTATTTCACCTGATGAGTGATGTGATGGATGGTGTACTAAAAAATAAAGCATATCTGTAATGAGCTTATCAGGCACCTTACTCAGATAATGGGCAACTTGATTTTCTAAAGTTCCTGGGGATGGGGACAGAGCATCAGATCCCAGGTTTGTCAGTCTATACCCATTCATTAGCACTAAAATTGTTCTAGAATCTGGTATCCAGTTGAGAGTAATTGGTAGCTGATTTGATTGAAACTTCTGTCACCCATGTGCCTGCTTTTCACAGCCAGACTGAAAATATTAGACTATTATTTGTCAAGCACACAGTGAGATAAAGAATCTGGAGATGTTATTTTTTTCATGCCACAAAAATTAGAGAGGATATGCTGAAAAGATAATATACTGTACACCTGGGTCAATCTTCCAGGCCAAAATGGAATGTCAAAGTGTCAGTTGTGATAATTATAAGATATATTATGATTAAATGGACTTTTATCTGGAGCTCTGGAAGAAGAATTATGCCTTGAAAAATTATGACTTGAGAGATATAACTCAAAGGGCTGATGGCACTTGGTACGGAGTAACCCCGAAACACATTCAATTGGATACAGAGCAGAATTCAGATTGATGGTCACTGACCAAATTGGTACTCAGCTAAGATATAGTGATGATATGGATATCTTAATCAATTGTCTAAAAAAATAACATAGGGCCTTCCAGATGATGCTAATAACTAAGAGAATTTAAAACTTAAGCCTATATTTTTAATTTGATATTTAACTGAGTCCTACACAAATTCACTTTCTATTCTCTCAATTAGTCATCACTGTTTTTTTCCCCAAAAAGCAGAGATCACATTAATGTATAAACAAACGAACAATTTTAGCAGTTCTTTCAAATAAAATTTTCATATTTCTTGTACTGTAATAACACTGATATGACCATTAGGTGATTTTGTCTCCTGTAATAAATTAATATAATCTTAAAAAAATTTTACTTAGAGCTTATGACAATTTTCAATAAAATAATGTATTTCACTGGCTCAATAATATTTGCTATGCACATACCAATTCCAAAATATTTTATTGGATGTGATACACAAGGAATGAATTTTATGAATGCTGTAATTGAAATACATAAAAAACATGTTGGGGATACATAATATATGTGTTTGGAAGGAAGAAATAAAATGTGTTTAGAGAATGAGATTCAGAGGTATATATTATTTCAAATCATAATATTTAATATATATTGAATATGTCTTTAATACTTCATTGAGCAGTGCATGAAGAGTGAAATGATAACTGAAATGTAAACCATAAAAACATAGTCATGACTTTCTCCTCTAAACAATACTATGACATATAATTTTCTTGGCTGGAAGCCTTCATTTTAGATATAACTTTAATATGCAAAGATTTGTATTAAATGAAGGCCTGTACATGGAATTCTAGAAGCCACTAGATTTATCCATTGCATTAACATGACTGATGCATTGGAAAGGAAAATATTTACTTACATTATTCCTTACTCCTGTCATTAAAACATGTTAAGAGGATGTCAGCATGCTCTGGGTCTTTTTCATTTCACAGAAAAGTATACACCATTTATATAATTTACTGTATTTCTTTCCTTTCTGAGTACTGGATATATAGTCCAAGCCTACCTATTGCAAACAACTTATATTATGTCTTGCAAAAATTAAAGTATAAACTCAACCTATTACATTTCATTGCAATAATTGAGAATCTCATTTCCAGTTTTATTGAAGTATAATTGACAAAGTGTACATCATGATAATTTGATATACGTTTACATTCTGAAAGTATTCTCCCATCTAGTTAATTAACACATCCATCACCTCACATATTTATCGTGTGTGTGTGTGTGTGTGTGTG
>NW_017732128.1:760771-767011 GCF_001890085.2 Hipposideros armiger | reverse complement strand
TCTGTTTTTTTTCACTTAGCATAATACCTTCAGGATCCATTCATGTTGGATCCTGGATTCCTTCCTTCTTGTGTCTGAATAACATTTCATTGTATGTATATATCTCCTGTCTTTTTCTTTATCCATTCATCTATTGACAGACATTTAGTTTGTTCCATACCCTATTAGGAATGATGCTGTAATAAACATGGTAGAACAGACACATCTTCAAGACAATGGTTTTGTTTCCTTTGGATAAATACCCAGACATAGGATTGCTGGATCATATAGTATTTCCATTTTTAATTTTCTGAGTAAACTCCATACTGTTTTACATAGTGTCTACACCAATTTACATTTCCACCAACAGTGCCTAAGTGTTCCTTTTTCTCCACATCTTTGCCAGTACTTGCTATCTCTTGTCATTCCAACAGATATGAGGTGTGGTTTTGAATTGCATAAAATGCCATTTTTATAAGCTAACATCCATGAAGAATTTTCTATCTAAATGGTGATATTTTCATCTCTATTTATCTCCTCTTTACTTAAATTACAGTTTGGGTTTGACTTTTACTGATTGTGACATCTTGCTTTTGCTTTGTCTTTTTGCCTGTTGTACTCCATTTAAAGAATATAGAATATTCACTGACAGATAAAAATTGCATAAAGTGTATCAAGGGACTGGCATATTTTTAAATAGCTCTTAAGCATTTTTTCTCCCTGTCCCCCACACTGCTTTCTTTGGATATATGCTATCTTCTCAGCATATACATTTATTTCTCAGACATCTTTCCCCTATCTTTTATTTTATATTCTCACCTTGCTATTTTGAATTTAGCTCTCCTTTCTTTGCTGATTTTCTAAAGCTTGTAAGAAATGCTGGCAATATTGAAATGAGGTCGGGCAGAGGGGTGTTGAGATTTCCTGCTACTCAAAGAGACATAAAATAGATAAGGCCATGAAACAAAATGTCCTTCTGGGTATTGGCAATTGTAGTGCAACTTTTACTGCCATTAAAACAGTTCAGCCTCTATGTACAAAGACTGTTTTGTGGTTTATGCAGCTGTTCCAACAGATTGGCGTCTTCAGTGCAGTACAAGGATAGATAAGACCTGAGTATTTGTAAGTGAAATCTAAATTTAATTATTTCTTAATTAAGAAAATGTTGTTCCATGCTACCAAAACACAATGCAAGAAAATAGAATCAAATAGCTAAAGAGACTTAAAACAAAAAGGCAACACCGTATGAAACAAAATCTAGAAAGTACATGCCAGTGAAGATAAAGAGCAATGTGAGATTCCATCAGGAGAAACCTGATGGGAGATAAGTCATATCAAGTGCAAAACTCATCATTTTTTTTATTGCTTTTCTGACAATAATTATAAATGACAGGTAGCTGGTCAGCCTAGTACAGTGTGTTCATAGAAGCTGTGAGAAAGTTTTAGCTCTTCAAGAAACTCGGCTGGGAACAAAGCACAAAATTTCCAGTTAATTTTAGAAAGACTATATTATAAATAATGGTGTTAGCATTAATCAGCTATTCAAAACATTTTATAAACATTTGCTAATTAATCCTTTCACTGTTAATAAATAATGCTCTCATTTACCAAGGCGTAGAAAGAAACAGCTCATGTATTACTAAATCTCCAAAGTTTCTAAATTTTAGGCAGCATGAAAGAAAGCCTTCCCTTTTCATTCTTTACATTTCCATACATAAGAAACACATATATATTTGGAGTCTCAAAACTATAGCCCCATAATAAATAATTGAGTGGTATTTCATTACAGAAGAATTACTTTATAAGACTCAGTATAGGCATAGGGAGCAACAGCTGTAGCCCGTAATATTTAGTTCACCTCCCATCTCCCCATCTCCTGGGCTTCCCAAATCCAAATTAAATTGCTTCTTACTCATGAAATCTCTTAGCACCTTGATCAGCCCCTCCCTATAATTTATAGCAATTTGTAATTTTGTTTTTATTTGAGATATTTGATTATTTTATGTCTCCTCTTTTAGAAAGCATAATCCATGAAAAAAAGGACCATGTTAATTTTGTTCAGAACATAGTAGGTATTCATTAAATGTTTGATAAAGAAATGGCTGGCTTAGAGATAAATGGAGGTATTGTTCTTTATGAGAGGTGAAATTCTTGTGTGTTCTAAAACAGAAAATATACTTTTATTAATGTGTTTACAGCCTTAAATATTTAAGAAAATATGCATATATACACACCTGTCAGGATCAATGTGAGTAGAAAAAAACAAAATGATTTAAATATATTTTTAAAGCCTTCATTTATCCCCTGATTCTAAAACAAATCAAATTCAACCAAATTAAATATGTTATGTTGCTCCTTGCTCCTCATCTGTGGAAGAGGGTGTTGAATTTTGAAAAGGAACATAAAAGTTCATAGAGGAGTAACAATAGCTACCACTTATTATGCCTTTATTAAATGCCATTAAACACTCTTAATGATAAATATATAAAGCAGGTGTTATTAGCATGCATATCTTACATACTAAGATAGTTATGTAGCTAGTCAGATTTGTAAAAATCCCTATTTTTGCTAGGGAGCATATATTCTAGCAAAACATTTCTGAATGTCCCTTTTTAAATTATTATTACAAGTCATCTTGAGAGGATACATAGGCCCATCTCTACTGACAGCAGATGGCTCACATACAAGGTAGAATTGGCAGCTCTAGGTCAGACGAGTGGGGAGAGAAGTAATGGTCAGTATTGGCCAGAAGTCCCAGCATCAAATCATATTTTAGCTGTACTCACAGTAACCACAATGATAAGTAAAATCTCAAATAAGATTTTTGCAATAAGGTCAGTGATGCTGTAGACACGTAATCAAGATGAAAGTCCCTTAGAAACTTATCCCAAGTGGTTGACAAAGAAGAAAAGCACTGACAAGAAGGGTTCATAAGTACACTCTTGCAGCATTAGTGTCTGGTCTTCAGAAGGCAACACTATATGGTTTTGTATCTAGTTAATATCTCATGGGCTTTACCTATCAATGAGGACAAATATTTTATATTTTTTGGGACTCTCTATATCAGAAACAATACTCCCAACACCTACACAATCACTAGCAGAAAATATTGCCCCTGTCCACCCCCAAAGATGTCTACAAGTACATCTTGAATATGCCCTAGACTCTGTCATTTGCTGGGTCCTATAGATGGTCAGTTTCCCTCTAAAAGGTCAGATTAGGTTCAGTCTTTATAAAGACCTTTTGATTAATCCCTTGATACATAACCGTTGGATTTCTGTATGGTCAGAGCCAAATGCTCTTAATCTCTGGTGACCACACTGTCATCCCCAAACTCTGCGAGAGATATTTTAGAAAGCCTACTATCAAAGCTCTTTCTTTTCTTGCAGAGCCCTGCTTTTCTTTCTCTTTGTTGGAGGAGAAAGGGCCCCTGATCATAGAATGATAGTAAGCATCTTTCTTAGAGCACAAAACAATGATGGTTAACATCAAATGTTTGCATGTTAGACAATGGCCCAGGCAACAAACACTAGTATGACTTTTTTTTTAAATCATGAGAAATTGAAGTAATGCAAAGAAGACTAAAATACAAAATAAATATGAATATGATTATGCTGTTTAACTGCTGAGGAAGTTAATGGCTCCTTAATTATGTTTGGTATATGAATAAGAACGACTAAGAGAGACATTTCTTCTTTAGAAGTGCATGGGATAAAATGCTGAGATGGCTGAAAAAAACAGGACATCTATTTTGGGGAATTATTTTATAAAATAATCCTTAGATTGAAATGTTAGAACAGATGGTCACAGAAGGATATTGAGACTAAAACCTTCCTTATAATATGTAGATCAAAATCATTACCTGATTAAAGCAAGCAAACAAAAAATGGTGTAAACTGACTTTATTTTGTACTTCTCTCATAACGTACATTCTCCCAAACTTTAATGCTTACTTATGTAATGAAGTATCTAGAAGAACAATAGGAATGATGCTATGATTTTTATAGATAAGGAAAAGATGAATTAAGTAAAACACATATTAACTTGTCATTATTCCCTAGCAAAACTCTAGAATTGTTTATTAAATGGAGGATATGTGACAATTAAGAGACATGGAAAGAATGAGAAATAGACAAAAAAAAAAGGAGAAAAACTGAAAATGATCATATGCTTTCTCAAAAGAAGGCATGTAACTTTTAGCTTCTTTCTTTTTTTATTGTTCAATGTATTACCCAATTCATAATTCAAGGGAAAGTTTTAGATATAAGTCATTTGTCTCAAAAATATTTTATGTTTTTGTGTGTATTCTGCATGCTGTACACATGCATGAAGAGTTAAATATGCTCTTAATTTGTTAAAAGACTTTATGTAAAGAATATTTTTGAGGATGAACATTAACCTGAAAGGAGATATATAGCTAAATGGTTTTTTGCTCTATCATAATGAATTTATCAATGCCTTGAAATAAAAATATATAAAGCAAGAGAAAGTCCAAGATGACAGAATAGGTAAATGCTGTCAGCTGCCTTTCAGGAAATTACAACTAAATTATAGAACAATCAACCTTGATAATCATCTAAAGATGAGCTAAACAGAACCCCTACAACTAAAGATATAATGAAGAGGCCATGTGGAAACTGGTAGGTGGGCGGAGAAATGAACTGATCCCAAACCCACAGATAGTGGTTGAGTACTGGGAGGGACACCTCAGCAGTAGAAGTCCCCCCTGAAGAGTGAGGGCTCCCAGCCCCACACTGGGCTCCCCAGCCCAGGAGTCCTGTGCCAGGAAGAGGAGTCCCCACAACATCTGGCAGTGAAAATTAGCGGGAATCCTTTCGTCCCTCTGGGTGAGACTGAAGGCAGCTGGAAACCCAGATGTCCACTTAAAGGACCCGCACATAGACTCATTCACTCTGAGGCACTCAACCTGAGCTCTGGTTGAGGGACGGTGACTCAAGAGGCACCAGAAATATATGAGTATAGGAAAACACTGAGTTGTGTGGCCTCAAGGAGAGGACTAGAGAGACAACTGACATTATCCCTGCGTGGAGTTGGCCTCACATGTAACCTCTAAGAGGGTGCCATCTTTCCTGTGTTGAATCCACCCCCATAGGTCCAAATCCAAGACTGATTTGGTCTGGTAAATTCCACACATGCACTCACCACCTTGAGACTACCATGAAACCTGCCCAGCTAGTTGATGGTATCAATTTGTGAGTTATATAAACGTCTGATCAGTATGTTGTTCTATATGACAAAAACGAATATAAATAAATAAATAAATAAATAAATAAAATTAATTTTGCAAAAATATAAAAAACATAATTCTCAAATTCCCATATTTCTGTATTAATTCAACAAACATTTATTAATTTATTAAATTACTAGGTCAAAGATTAATAAGACACAGTTCCTACCCTTCAGAAACTCACAGCCTAGTAGGAAAGGCAAACATAAATAAATAGCAAAAAATGTAAAAAAAATGCCATAATGGATGCATATGTTAATGATTCAAAAGGGGACCTAATGATTTGGATGACAGAAGTGATATATTGATTACAAAATCAATATATATCAAGTGTGATGACTGCTAAAAATCAAACAAAAACATTCTGGATTTGTATATGTGTAGTAATCAAAGTGAAGAAGAAAATAATTTTCTAATGAAATTCTAATAAGTGATCATGTCTGACTATTTCTCACTTCTGGCTATTGCACTTAAAAAATAACTCTAAGTAGGACCATTCTAGGCATGGTATCTAGGTTAATAAAGACATCATGGCATGGAAATATGTAAAACAGGGTAGGACTGTTTAATGTAGAAAAATAAATGTGAAGCGTACATGGACACATAACTGTGATCTTCAAATATTTGCATAGTTGCCCTTCCTACTCACACCACACACACACACACACACACACACACACACACACACACACACACACACACAATCCATGTACTTTCAAAGTGTAAAAGTAAGATGCTCTGAAACATTACAGGAAAAAAAATTCTGTTTTAACACAAGGAACTGTTTTCTAATAATTAGCAATATTCAGAAATTGAAGGGGCTCCTCTTAAACTTGCTCTGTCTGACTGTACACATTTTGAGATGGCAACTGAACTGTCAAAGTTGTTACACTGTGGAGTGATGCACTAGGTGGGTGGGAGAACTGGGTGACTTCATGTTATTTCTAAAGAAAATTCACCTCTCTCTCTCTCTCTCTCTCTCTCTCTCTCTCTCTCTCTCTCTCTCTCTCTCT
>NW_017732128.1:745497-760681 GCF_001890085.2 Hipposideros armiger | reverse complement strand
TCTCTCAATCTCATAAATTCTCTCACCATTCACATACTAACTTAAAAATGCACACATATATTTTATGTACCTATGTAAATTGAAAAGATAGAAACAACTGAATTTTTTGGAGCAATCTTTATTTGAAATGGAATGAGGAAAAAAACATATTAACAATAGAGCATATCAGCAAAGACACATTATCCAGTGATTATACATGACAGGAAGTATGTGTGGAAGAGATTATTGTAATTACCTGCTTAATCTTTGAAACTGGAACTATTTTTAAACAGGAAAAATATAAGGAAATCTATCTAGCTTATGATGTTAGCATCTAACCTGTCTTACTAAAGGTCTGGACTTTTTTTGTTTTTAACCTGGTTCTTAAATATAGTTTTTTTTCCCAAGATCTCCAATGCCGGACCAATTCCTTGCCGTATGATTTCTATGTGCAAACTTGTTTTCCTTTTTACTTGTTTGTTTACTTATTTTTAAACCTATACCTGCACCTTGCTTTTGAGTTCTTCTTAGTTCCCAACTTTTTCTAAGAACCTCACTACCCCTGTTTCCCAATCTGTTACTCCCAAGTACGTAGTTCCTGCCTTTTTAGTCTGTTGATGATGCTTATACCACACTTGCTTATCACTGGCCTTTCCTGGAGCCGATTCCTTATTTTTATAGCTTTGTGTTGGTTTCTGAGCAGGTCTGCCTGAGACTCTTGAATCATTTTTAAAGTCCCTGGTGTTGGCTGGCCTCTTATCACAAACCGAGCTACACTTATAACATTATTGCTTTTAATGGAAACAGTCTCGGTCTTAGGAAAGTTGAAAACTTATCAAGCTAGTTCATTGAGAAACATTATGTCAGTTACTTCTCATGTATATTATGTGCTGCTGAGTGGCGCTGATGTCTGGAAACCCTATGAATGAGTGACACCCACAGTGTCCTGTGCTCAACAGCCCTGCTCAGCTCCTGTAGACTCAGGTTATGGCTTCTTTTATGGAGTCAGTCCATCTCATATTTGGTCTTCCTCTTTTCCTGCTGCCTTCTATTTTTCCACCATATTGTTCTTTCTAAAGAACCCCGCCTTCTCTTGATGTCCCAAAGTAGGACAGCTTCAGTTTTGTCAAATTTGCCTCCAGTGATGGCTCAGGCTTAGCTCATTCTAGGACCCACTCTTTCATCTTTCTAGGGGTCCAGGGCATCCATAGAGCTCTCCTCCAACACCATATTGTAAATGGATCATTTTTTTCCTATCAGACTCTTCACTGTCCAACTTTTGCATGCGTACAAGGGTGTGGATATTTAGCCTTGGTCCCTGCGACACACCTTTGCTCTTGATGATCTTCCCTAATTTTTTCACTGTTGCCTTTCTGAGTCTCAGCTTTCTTTTGCTTTTTTTGGTTGCAGTCTCCATTTTAACTGATGACTGAACCAAGGTCAGCAAAATCTTTAACAATTTCAGTGTCTTCATTGTCTATGTTCAAGTTGTGTAGTCAGTCATGATTTTTGTCTTCTTGATGTTCAAATGCAGAGCTGCTTTCACTTTCTTCTTTCACTTTCATCAGAATTAATTTTAAATCATTACTACTTTCTGCCAGTAAGACGGTGTCATCTGACTATCTTAAGTTGTTGATAGTTCTTCCATACATTTTCATTCCTCATTACTCTGAATCTAGCCCAGATTTCATATGATATGTTCTGTATTCAGATTAAACAAACAAGGAGATAAAATGCACCCTTGTCTGACACTTTGTCTGTAGGCGACGGTCTGTCTCCATATTCTGTCCTGACAGTGGCTTCCTGTCCATAATACAGGTTATGCATCAGGACGATCAAGTGCTAAGGGCTGCCCATTTCTTTCAGAGCAACCTGTAGCTTTTCATGGTCCACACAGTCAAAGGTTTTACTATAGTCCATAAAACTCAGACTAACCTTCTTCTAAAATTCTTTGGAGCACTCCAGTATCCAATAGATGTTCGCAATTAGACCTCGAGTGCCTCTTTTTTATCTGAATCCAGCTTTAACATCTGCCATTTCTTGCTCTGTTTAAACTTGTTGTAACACCTCAAGCATCACTTTACTTGTATGGGAAATTAAAGGAATTGTCCAACAGTTACTGCATGTCATGGCATCTCCTTCTGAAACCAGGGATGTATATGAGATATTTTTAGTCTGTAGGCTATTGCTTTGTTTTCCACATTTGCTGACTTACTCTTCTTGTTAGGATTTTGACAGATTCATTCAGTCTCTGTGGCTTGAAATAATTTTATCAGTGTCCCAACTACCTCTGGTGATTTCTTTCTTCCCATACTTTCAGGGCAGCTTTCACTTTACTTTCTAGAATTGCATGTTCTGCCTCATAGGAATCTTCTTCAAAGGCACCTGTCATCCTTTTGTCACTTAGGTATAGATTTTAAGTATACTGTTTCCAACTTCCTTTCATTTTTTTTTCCTGGTAGAGAATGTGCTTCCTTGTTGGTTTTTCAGCATTCCTAGTCTAAGATTTCATTTCCCATTTTTTTATTTTTTTAATCTTCTCATAGAGATGTCCTGTATTTTTGTTGTTGGTGGTGTTCTCTTTTATCTCAATGTAAGGAGATAATAATTATTTTAATAATTATGTTTAGCTCTACATAGTAGTCATTGAAAAACTCTGTTCAGGATTCTAACCCTGTTTTTGTCATCTTTTACTTTTGCCTCTCACCTGTCTTTAACAATTTTTACTGATTTTTTCTGTCATTCATCTCAGTCTGTCTTTCCTTTTTAATTCTTGCACTGTCTTTTGTCATTCTTTCGTAATAATATTTCTAGTTTCAGTCCATAGCTCTACTGGTTCTCAGCCAATAAAGTTTAACAGTGCAAATCTGTTTGTTTTTTTTAATGTACACTTGAAATCCATCAGGAATGCTATTTACATTATATTTTGGCACTATGATACTTCTAGAATGATATGACATGATACTTATTCAGTTGTTTTTTTTGTTTTTTTTTTTTAAAGATTTTTATTGGGTAATTGGGGGGATGGGAACAGTGCTGGGGAATTAGGGGAAGGGGAACAGACAAGTTGCTGTCATTTTGTTCTTCAGTCTAGTTGTGGAGGACGCTGCTTCACTGGCCCAAGTTGGCACCATCATTGCGCTCTTCCCTGGCGAAGCAGATCAGTCGCCGGCTTCTGGATGGCCGCTCACTGCGGCTGCTGGCCGCTCACGCTGGCTGCTGGCCGCTCACGCTGGCTGCTGGCTACATACGGTAGCCCATGGCAACCCACTGCCACAGGGACTGTAGCCTATGCCGTCGCCAGCAACTCACGGCAGCCCCAGCTCCAGGTTGAGCTGTTGTTCAGCATCTTAGCTGGAGAGGGCAGTGTCACTGGCCCTCATATGTGGGATCCGAACCGGGGCCCTCTGGCATCCCAAGCGAGCTCTTAACCACCACGCCACTCGGCCGGCCCCGATACTTATTCAGTTTTAATGTTTGACATTAATGGTGAGTGGTCAGTGCCACAACCTGCTCCTGGTCTTGTTCTGGCAGAGAGAATACAACAGCGTCTCCCGGTACGTAGTCTCCCGGTACGTAGTTTATTTGATTTCTGAATTAGCCAACTGGTGATATCCATGTATGCAGTCATTTTTTGATTGTTTGAAGCACATGTTTTTGATGGGCAAGATGTTGGCTTTGCAGAAATCCAAGAGCCAACCCCTTGCTTTATTTCTGGTCTCTAGTCCAAATTTTCTGACAAAATAGATTCTGCTTTAGCTCCTACTTCTGTATTCTAATCACCTATAATTATCAACATGCCTTGTTTGTCTATGTGATCAATTTCTTCATGGATGCTTGTTTAAAAGCTTTCAGTTTCATCTTCTTCAGCCTCTACAGAAAATATACTTCAATGATGTTTATCATTCAACTTGGAGAATAGACTTGAATGATGGTTGTGTTAAGAGACTTTTCTAGAAGTTGGATTGATATTATTCAATCAGACCTTGCATTGTAGCCCCTAACTGCCTTTGATATATTTTCCCATGGAGCTAAAGCTGCTCCATTTCTTCTGGATTTGTCATTTCCAGAGTAGGACATTTTGTTTGTAGTTGCCTGATTGAAAATGTCTCATTTCAGTTCATTGACAAAACCAAGCACTGAGATGTTTGTGTGTCCCATTTCCTGCTTTACAATTTCCATTTTATTATGGTTCATGCTTCTTACAGTCCATGTTCTGATTGTACGCGCTGTGCAGCATGAGCTGAAATTTAATATCTCCATTTTAAAGAGATAAGGACTAAGTCTCCAGATATAATTTCTGTCAATGTCTTATACTTTATCAGTATTCAAGATAGAAATTGAACCTAGGTTATATACGCTAATGTCAAGTAATTTGTAAGCAAACTAAAATAAAAGCATTCCTCCTGACTCTGAGAGCTTAGATATCCATCATAGGCAACAACAACAAAAAAATCATAAATAAATCAATGAAACATATTAATACAATAATACAAACATAAAAATGGAGTGGTCAATGTAGTACATATAAGATCTAAAATAGCAGGAAGAACCTATTATGACAAAAAAAGTAGACTGAAGAGTTTAGATATTAGAGATATGTATAATTACAATAGATCATAAAATGAAAGAAATTTAACAAACTAAGCTATGTTATTTATTTATTTATTTTTTTAGCTGAGCCATCCTGCCACCTGTTGGCAGCTCAGCGGCAGCTCAGCTCAGGCCATGAAGCAAACTGGCAACCCTGTTCAGAACTCGCACTCCTGAGCGAGCTCTTAACCAACTGAGCCACTTGGCCAGCTTCCTATGTTACTTCTAAATTCAGAATGTTTTAAGATCATTTATAATTTGACTTCCTCAGTTATTAACTTCTCCATATTGTTTATCACATATTTTACATCAGTCAACTGTATGTTACTGATATTTTAATTGTAAATGACTTGTGCCAAAATGTTAAATTAGCTGAGATTAAGTAGGGATGAAAAAGGAAAGTTCTTTCTATAACTGAAAATAATTTTCATACACTAGCAAAAGAATTGTTTTGCCATTTTCTGTAGTACATGGGACTTGCATTCCTGTGACTATTGACACTATAGCATAGAAAACGCAATAGGAAAAATTCTGGATGTTAGATTTTCTTAGTTTCAAGTTTTGATTTTTTGTGTGTGAGATTTTTAATAGAAAATTTTAATAGAAAATTTTCCCTTAAAAATAGTTCCTATTAGCAGACATTATTTTATTTTTTTAAAGAGGCAAGATGTATTAGTTTCTATTAGGTAAAGCTATGGTAACAAACAGTCCCTAAATTTCAGTGTCTTACATTGACAGTTACTTACAGCTTACTCATGTGACATGTTGGCTAGATGTTGGCTGCAGCTTCGTAGCTTTAATTCAGCTGTCTTCTGATTGGGACCCAGGGTAGTGGGATAGCACTGATCTTGCTTTTGTGACAGGAGAAAAAAAGCCATGGATGTACCATACCTCACATCTACTTTTTTTCATCAGCCAGAAATCATGTCATGTGACCTAAAAACAGGGAAGTATATTACTTACATGAAAATGGGGATAGCCAGGAATACATAATTTCTTTAATGGTAAGGAAGTAAATAACTGTAAACAACAACACAACCTAATGTCTTGCTTTCATATTTTAATTTCCTACTTCTTCATGGAAAACACATTTATGCATATTCAGGGAAGATACCCTAAAAATTCTATCCCATCAAGATTCAGATTCAAAGTCTAGGATTTCACGATAATCTATATATCAGATATGGATGTGGTTTCTCTTGATCTAGATACCTAAGAAATAAAATGTGAAAACATTCAATGGTCAAAGAAGAGCACATAAATGCCATAAATACTAAGATTTCTTTCACATAATAGTAGACAACAGAGATACATAGCTAATCTAAAATATTGCTGGGCAGATGTTTTTTTTATTTGTTTTTTTTTTAGCTGAGCCATCCTGCCACCTGTTGGCAACTCAGCGGCTGCTCAGCTTGGGCCGGGACTCAAACTGCTGTTGCTCAGAGCTCAAACTGTTGAGCGAGCTCTTAACCAACTGAGCCACTCAGCCGGCCCTGGGCAGATGTTTTGAGGACTGTCTCTTCTGGTGGTATAAACTGTTTCTTTCAAGTGTCCAGGTTCTCCTCCCTATGATTAGCCTTTGGCTTTGCCTTCTGGAAGCCTCTTCCTCTTCGGTTATCTCTTTGGCCAAATCTGAAGGAGACATTGGAGATTATGTCATCTTTGGATCTGAATATTTTTCCCAACTAGTTTTTTAACCATGAAGGTTGAGGTATCACACAAAGTATTCCTTCATCACCATAAAAAATGCTGATGAAATACAGCATACAGGCAAGATTGTAGTGATGGTGCCTAGCCACTCACTGGCCATGGTTTCTGGGTAGAAGTCACACAGCTGAGATCAAGAGGCAGGCAGAGCACCTATTATTAGACAGATTGAAATTCCCAGGTTACAATCAGAGTCCAGTTTATGATTTGACAAGTTCACTTGACTTTGATTAGAAGCCCACAAAATTGACTAGAATCAAATACTGAAAAACACCTAAGGGGTAGTTAATGGAATTGTACTTCAAATTTCCTAAGCTGAGGAAAGCAAAGCTAGTTGTTGCTCAAATTCTATGCGAAGTCCTCCATCTCCACACTGCCAACAGAAAGTGGACCACTAAAGAAGAGCAAACCCTGAAAGATGAGTAAAAAGTTGTTTAATTTTAACCATAAAAGTATAAATTATGTACATCTACTTGGGACCCAAACGTTTTAGTCACTTACCATTTTTACCAGAACTGATCTGTTATCTCTCAGACTTTTAGTAAAAGTATATAAACCTCTTGACCTAAGTGGCTATATCTTTAATTGTAAATTAAAACAACAACAACAACAACAAAAAAACAACTTTGTACCTCTAATGTCTTACACAGTGCCAGACAAAAGAGTGTTTATTTAAAAAATAGCATCTTATTTCTCATAAAAAGATATAAGCTCCTTGAAGATATTTGTGCCTGACTTGATACATCTTTATCTGTATAGATGAAATAAATAAAAAAGTTTTCTTAGTACTCAAATGTATAATCACCTCTGAAATAATTAAAATCCTACAGTAAAAACAACAAGCCTGAACAAGTTTTATAATGATTTCATTGTTCGCTTCATCAAGAAACTGTCATAATTGGTATGTTTGGAGTAATTGCATTGCCATCTGTGTAATGCAAGTAAAAAAATAAAAAAACAAAAACAAATAGAATAACTGTTTTGTTTTTTTTGGTTTGTTTGTTTGTTTTTAAGGATTATTGGGGAATTGGGGAAGGGGAACAGAAAAGTTGCTGTCCTTTTGTGCTTCAGTCTAGTTGTGGAGGATGTTGTTGTGGAGGACGTTGTCACTGGCCCATGTTGGTATTATCATTGCGCTCTTCCCCGGTTGAGGCAGTCGCTTGCCAGCTATTGGACGGCCACTCATGGCAGCTCACGAAAGTGCATGCCAGCTGCCGGCCAGCCCCACTGTAGCCTACACAGTTCCCGGGTACTCACAACAGTCCAGCTCCAGGTCGAGCTGTTGTTCACCATCTTAGCTGTAGAGGGCACAGTATCACTGGCCCTCATGTGGGATCCAACTGGGGCCCTGCTGCTCAGAGCTGGTGTCCCAAGCCAACTATTAACCAACCTGCCACTCGGCCTGCCCATAGAATAACTGTTTTAAAACATAAATATTTTATTTTGTTCATTTATTAACATCTATTAAAATAAAACCCCAAATTATTCCTCCATTCTATTTTTTAATGTTTTTCATTTCACACATATATTAAATTATGATAGTTGTTTTATAGTTCTTCTCAAATGTGATATTTTCTTTAAAAACTTGGAAATGTGTAGTTATGACTATAAGGGTTTCAAATTGTTTCCCTAAAATTTCCCAAGTCAAATTCTGTTTTTTGATTGAAAAAATATTTAACTTAGGCTTTGTGAAATATATAACCTGTGCTAGACTGAGTTTTGCATCAATTACTATATTTCAAAGCGTACGTATTTTCAAATATGAAGCTAAATATAATTTTATTCAGGATTATTATCATCTGATGCTTCAAAATCAATTATATATAAATGTAATTAAATATTTTAGAGGCCATTTTATTATAATTTAAAAGTAAAGTAATACCAAATTATTATTCAAATGTAACATTTTTGTTCTTATACAGAAAATTGCACTGCATTGTTTGCCAATCAGTTTTAACCATTGTCAAAACGGTAAAACAGGCTTTTATTTTACTTAGTTTCAAAGTTTATAATTTCAATATTGGCAAATAAAATTAATATTATTTTGGTCTATGAATTTCCCAGGTTATTTTTTGTCACATATGTGTGTGTGTATGTGTGTATAAATATATATTTCATTCCTCACAATAATATTATTGCAAAACCCCATCAATTGTCAAATAATGGAAATTTAAGAAATATGCCATCTAACATTTTTCTTTCAGAGATATTTTGTGGACAAAAACACATATAATCTCAGAAAAGTTCTGCACTATATATTATATTTAATGTTTTCTTAGTGTCTCTTTTATGAAACACTTTTTGGTAAATATTTATATATATTATTTGAAAATTTATTAACTAATTAAGTTATATGTATAAAGTGTTAATCTAAAAGTATTTCAAAGTTATTTTTAATATTGCAGAATCATTTTAGAATATTCCCATAATAGCTTTCAATCAGGTCAGTTGTTTTTATCTAACATATATAATAGTTATTTGCTGTTTCTGGTTCTTAGAATGGTTTAACAATTTTCAAAGCACCTTTACATCAACACAGTGTCAAATTTAAGAGCTTTTTATGGTTGTATCTCCATGTTGACTGACTGGTTTACCAGCTCAGTTGGAAATTACTCTCAAATTAATGTTGACTTGGAATCTATGTCCACACCCACATTGTCTTTGAAATATATTCCCGACTTATTTAACCTATCCTTTCTTAATGATATATTTCAAATATGAAATGCCTTTTTTCCCAAATAGAGCTTTTCTTGTAAAATATAAATTAATGGTCATTTGTAGCCTTTCTGCCCCCTGACATACATTTATATCTTTCAAACTGAATCAGAATACCAAAACAATGACATGCAGAGTGGAGGAAAGAAGTTTCTCACTGGTTCCTTTGGAAACAGACAGGTGTCATGGGAAGAAAAGTGTTAGGGATTGCCCATGGAGTGGATGTGTGCATAATAAAACTGAAAATAGTTCATATATTTCTAATGGGTAAGATATTTATAATGTTTTATGGGTAAGTTATTTATAATATCAGTGTGTGTGAAGCCAATCGAATAAGCCAGAGGAGTTTCCAACCAGGGGTACAGATGAGAACCTTCTGGGAGCTGCTAAAAAATGTACATGCTTAGATGCCATCACAAACCCATTGAATAAGAATCTCCTAGAATCCATAAGGAACAAAGTGTGTATTATATTGGGTTGTCGAAAAAGTCATGATGCATTTTTGCAACGAAAAACATAGAAAAAATACTGCGTGAATTTTCCAACAACCCAATAGTTAATGACTATTTAAATCATATCTTAGAGAAAGTTAAATTTTATGTAAGCACTTACGATGTCCACTGGCTTGGAAATAAAACACCCTTATACACATTATGAAATTAAGTGTTATCTAAATAACAATGTCTGAAATCCTCACTGTGATATTATAATTGAATCAGAAAAAACAATTCAATGTTGATACCCTATATTGTTTTGATTTTTTTCAAAAAGTAAAATAACTTTTCTACACCTCAGCTTTCATACTTGTATGGGTGTTACTTTGAGACTTTGGAAACAAGTATATTGCAATTGCTGAAAGCACCCAAAAACTGCACCACTTTTTTAAAAAGCTGTTTTGGAAATTGTAGTTTAGCAAAGCTCATCTGCAGCATTTCTCATCTCCAGAGCATAAAGTCAGTTCAAGTAAAGCAATATTATAGAATTTTAGTCAGTGCATTGTCTCATCTTCAAAGTCAAAACCAGGCCTAGACAAAAAAAAACAAAAACAAAACAAAACCTGATGAACTTCATAAATGATTCCTTGTTTGATGGCCACTCCTTTTGACACTCCCAAAAGTGTGTCTGAGTATTTTATCAATTTCTCAGACTCATGGGAACATTGAATTGAAATGGATCTCAAGAAATCTTCTGACCAAGACCAGTCAGAAAATAGTAGCTAATATTTATTAAGTACTTAATCTGGGCCAGCTACTCTTCCCAGCACTGTAAGTGGATGAATTAGTTTAATTCTCATAACCACCTTATGAAATACCTTTATAATTTTGTGGAGAAGGGAACATGTACAAAGAGCTTAAGCAAGTTGTCCAAAGTCTAACTAGTAGTAAGCAGTCTAGGCGGCATTTGAACCCAGGGTAGCACACTACCTGTCCCATTAATCCTTTATCTTGGGCACTATATCATCCATGGATCCTCCCTGCCATCTTGGCTATGCTGTAGGCTCACTAAAGATTTGTCATTCCCATTCTCTTATGCCACATTGCAACATACCTGTCCTGAGGGTCAAGTCCTCAGAGGCACATCTTCTTTGCCTTGCAAAAGAGTATGAATAATTGGATGAATAGTTGGATATACTACTATTACTAAGAAAAGGCAGAACTATCTCTCCATAAAGAAACAATGCACATTTTAAACACACACTGCTACAATTTGTTATAATGTTTAATAAAAGCATGCTTAGCAAGAAGATAAATCCTAGAGTCCTGTCCATTTTCTCTTTAGCTGGCGCTCATGAGAATAGCATATTCCCTAGCTCTAAGCAACTGGTAATAACCTCATGAGATCTGAAATAGAAATGCTGCTTACAAATAGGTGGTTAAGAAACCAAAGGATAAGTGTGGGGATGGTAGGTCTCTCATAACTCTAGAAAAACAAGTGGGATAATGATCTCAATTCAAGGCACTTTTCTTCTTCCCCTCTTTTTTTTTTTTTTTTTCTTTATGAGAAACACAGCAGTTTAGCCACTTATTTATTTGGACATTGCTTTCAACATGAACTTTATATTTTAAATTAGTTGTCTTGGTTTCAAATATATTGAATTAATGTAAGCTATCTAGAAAATAAATTTGTTTCATTTCTGGAAATGATTTTTTTTGCTCTACATTTTTTATTTTAATTGAAGTTTATATTTTATTTTTTATTAAGAGCTCTTTATGTAGCATATATTTAACTAGTAAAAACACTTTATATATATATATATATATGGCAATATTTTTCTTAGTTTATTCATCTTTTGTTTTTATTTTAGGTGTGATGGTATGTAGTTATTTAATATTTTTGTAGCCCCAAATGGAATTGTGTTTTTCTTAGATTCCACACTTAGAAGCTCCTTTCCTCTTCAGAGACAAGATGAATATTTCTCTACATCTTCTTTTAGTATTTTTTATTTAATTTTTTTGACATTTATTTTATATGTCGATCAAGAATTTGTGTGGTTGGATTGTGGACAGTTACTTTGTCCTGAGATGTTTTTTTTCCCCTCTTTTGTACTTTATAGAGAGAAAAAGAAAAAAAAACAACAACTCACAGTTTTTGTCTTGTTGCTTTTTATCCACAAATAGCTTTATTTACAGAGGAACTGTAACTCATTCCAGGGTTTAGAGTCAGAGATGTTTTTCATTCATTTATTTGAGACAGAACAAAAAAAATATCTTATGTAGTTGAAGAACTACTTAAATTCTTTATGTTTTGAAGTGGAGGAGAGAGGAAAGTTTGAAAGTTTTCTACTTTAGTTGAATTCACTGATAATTTTGTTCATTGCTAATCATACATGTGCTTATCTAATTTGATTCAACAATATAAAGAGGATATTTCAGCTGGAGGTATGAAGTTTTATACTGTTTACACTTATATTTAAAGTTTTATTGGCAGAAGACATGGAATTATTCTGTCATAGCGTATTTAATTTGGTAAATATTACTATAATATTATCCTAAAAGATCATTTTGTTATAAAATAAGCTTGCCTTCAAACAAAGGTATTCATCCACCCACTCTTTGAAAATGAGACTAAAGTAATGCTTAAGTAGTGCTCCATCTACCTACCTACCTACCTACCATTTTCCAAATACCTACTAATATAAACAATTAATACAATTGTGGTCTTCTAATGAGAAAACTTTTAAGTTTCTAAGTAAGTGCCTTTGTCTGCTCCCCTTCTGCTCACCCACAACCCCACCCCCACAATGCTCCCATCCGTAGTATAGTGCCTGGAGCCTGGTTTAGGTTTAGGAACAGTTTTTTGTTTTGTTTTGTTTTGTTCATGGAGGATTAACCTATGCTGAGGAATTATGGTCATATCAAAAATAATCCATTTTATAGAAAATAGCTAATAAAAATGAGAGTCAGAATGCAATGCTCTGTCACCTAAAAAATAATACTTTAACAATCATAATGACTTAACTGTCAAAAATGTAATGTCCAAATATTTTTGGGCTGTCACATTTTTATTGCTTTGACTAAAAAATGTGTTTTAGTAAAAATAGTTTTCTTTTTCCCAAACATATTTGGAAAGTTAAAATATTTATATATACTCTGAATTAAAGAGCTACACTGAATTTTACAATGTCATTATTTTTCCTTTAAAATTAACTCATGTGCATAAATGGTTCATAAAAATTCTGTAATATTTCTACAAAATCAGAGGAAAATTAAGGCAATTATTCAAATTCATTCAGGAAAACACATTGTTTTCTAGGAAGAAAATAGTTCCTTTAATTTCTGTTACCCAGCTTGGTTATCTATCTATAAAATTTCCTGAAAACTTCCTACACCTTTCCTCTCTTTCAGTATTTATGTTGGTGCTTCATTTTTAAAGGCAATTTTCTTATAGAAAAATATGGTACTTTTTTAAGACAGAAAGTGTGTAAATTCGTATTGCTAAGTAATAAGCTTATGCTAACATTTCATACCTCAACCATGAAAATAAGCTATATTAAGTTTACATATAATTTACCAGTTAATTTACAGAAACACCTCTTCCTAATAAGTGTAGATTTATTACACAGCTTTTCTTTCCATAAAATATGATTGATTACATTTTAATATTTGGTCTTGATTATCATATATATTAGTAGAATTATCTGTAATTTAGTTGTATTTTAATTTATGGAGGATCAATTTAATCACAAGAAATTAATTTCAATGGAATATATTTGGTAGAGCTTAAGATGAGATTGAATTAATGGTATCACACCTTAGGTCATATCCATAATATAAATTATTGCAATCAGTTATATTATAAACTAACTATACAGTGGGACTTTCATAACAGTTGTTTCAGAGGTCATTCAACTTTTCATGCTGTAGAAAAATATTTGTAATTCTATGTGGGTTGACTTTGTTGGAGAATTAAATAAGCAAAAAAACCATGAAATTTACAAAGTCTATTTTACAAGAAGGATCCGCAATAAAATTACAATTTCTCAGAATATTAATTTGTTATTATTTCTAACTTTATATTTGTTTTAGATAAAAATTAAGAATTTCTGCCTAAAACATTTAGTAATCACTTAGTAAATATATAATACTTCTTTTCAAGTATGTGCTTATATGTTTTTGCTAGCTGGAAGCACTTTATTTCTACTTAATCTTTCTGAAATTTATATTCTTACCATGGTTTGTTTATATAGAGAGAGTAATTTGTATTTGATATAAAATTATAATTTCTACTTTTATATTTTCTAATACTAAGATTTATTTTATTTTGATAAATATATTTGATGGATGCAGACAATTATAATAAACTGTTTTCATCAATCCCAAACTAATTACACTCTACCATTTTGATCTATATAAATGATTGTTTTTTATATTGAATTTGTGACTGCAATGTAAGTAGTTTGTTTTACATTTTTTTCTGGGTATTTTGCTTGATAGCATAATGGTTTATTTTTCAAGTTATCAGTAAGTTACTCTTTTCGAATTTTTAAGGTTTTATATACCTTGATGTACCATCCTTATTTTTAACCTCTGCTTCTTAAATACTTTTTACAAGTTGAAACTATTCGAAGCATTATTTTGCTGTATTATTTATATCCTGATACACTGTACAGCATGTACATGAACATAATCAATTCATAGAAAATACACCAGGGACAAGAGTCATACACATAAAAAAACCTGGCTCAACACACTATCTGTACTCATGCTTATGATGTAGGCTGTTTCTTGTGCCAGAGTCATAGACTTGTGAAGCCGAAGAATGGAGACATGGACCAGAGAGGTAAAGTTTGTAGCAGAGGATAGTTTTATTAAAGCAAGAGAAAGGTTACAGCTCCCAGGTGGGTACCAGGAAAATGGGATGCCCACTAGCTAGGGTAAAAGGCTTAAGTCTTATACTTTTTTTCTGCCTGGAAGGGGGAATGCTGAAATACTGGTGCCTGTTATTAAGGTGTTTATCAGATTTGTTCTGTTGTTCAGCCTTGGGGATACCTTTCATAATGTCCTTCAAAATGGCTTTGTTGCTCTGGGGCATGATTGATGTCTCTGTTCCAGTATGAGGGAGTTACCCTATAATTTTGAAAGAAATGGTTAGTTTAAGGAATGATCAGGTTTTTTTTTTATCTTTGCTCAGTCTACCAGGGAATTACTGACTGCCTGATATTATACTAACTAAACTGTCTTACTTATACAAGTTTTACAAATATATCCTGAGTGAAATTATGTTTGATGAGCAAACTTATTTTACCAAGTTGATGTTCTCTGAAAGATTCTATTTAGTGTTGATGACAAGAAAAGTGTATCAGTGGCTATTTGATTGTTCCAAAAGATTTCTCCATGTATTGTTTTGTTTGTTTTATTTTTAGATAAATCTGTAATGCATTTAACATTCCAAGAAAATACTCATATATTAATAATTTTATAATCCACATTTACTCATTATGAGGAAAGCATAAATATCTGCTGTTTGACACAGGAGATCAACCATTAATAGTACACTGCTTAGGAGCTATCTACCTTATTTGTTGAATTTTGACCAAAAATGCTCTGAAAGCAATTATCTAAAGTAATGGTGGGTTGATTCTTAATAAGTGTTTTTTTTTTATCATTGGAACTCCACATAATCTTATTCTTAGATCACTTTTATCATTCTTTGGTAATAGGTCTTTATGAAAGTCTATTCTAAAAAAAAA
>NW_017732128.1:742955-743853 GCF_001890085.2 Hipposideros armiger | reverse complement strand
CTGAATGTGTACAATGTAATTGGCAAGATGCTCTAGTACTGCTCTAGTACAAAGGACAAGGTTACCAGATCCAGGTAACCTAGGTGTTATCCCTTAGCAGGTGAATGGTTTTAAGCATGCCACTTTAACTCTCTGGAGTCCAATGTCATTATTCCTCATATTTGACTATTAATGCATGTTACATATATATATATATATATATATATATATATATATACATACATACATACATATATAGATATACATATCTATATATGTTCAAAATAGAATTAGGCAATGTAAACAGAGCACTGATGAGTGGTAAAATGTTATGATAACATTAGCTCTCATTAACTATGACATCTACTTACTTGTTGGACTGTGTAAAGCACCATGTTTGCTTTTCCAAACTGTGAAGGAATGTAGATTTTAGAAATCTGTTTTAATTTGTACCTCCTCATCATTTCAGGTAAAAGTTACTAATGAATCATCATTTTTTTTTAATGATTGTTATTTCCTAGAACAAACACCTCAGAAGAGAGGCAGTAATTTTTCCCAATCTTGGAAACCATTGCTTTTCTGCATATTGGCTGAGAAAGTTAGGTTGAGTTGTTTTACAAGTTGCTCCCAGGCATAATACATGCTTTAAAAAAGTATAGAATGGTAACCAATTGAGAAACAATTTTCAAAGTGGGAAATTTTTGGGGGTAACATAAAATTGCCTGCCCCTGTGAAAAAGTGTTAAGATAAATATACATGACTATATTGATGATGATAATTTAAACTGAAGAAGAGATTTTTGTCAATGCATAAAGGAAGCATTTTTTTTGTCTTAGTCTCTTTACATTTGAATTAACTAGAAACACTTTGAGAGTTCTTTGTCCTTTGTGATGATGTAAAAGAAATGGAAAAAACAGAT
>NW_017732128.1:738500-739460 GCF_001890085.2 Hipposideros armiger | reverse complement strand
CCAGGAATAAATGTCACAGAGTTGAGCATGTAATCAGCTGAAGCTGACTCAGGCTGAGGAGAGCCTTGTAGAAATACATGACAAAGAATAACGTCACTGTTCACATCCACAGTGTCACTTACCATGGTCATCATCACCTGGAGATGAAGCATCTGCCTGTTAGAAGTGCTAGGTGATGAAGTATTAATATTACTGGACAGAGTAAGAAACTAAAGTGCTGGTATGGCAGAATAAATGAGCTTATGGGGTTTGTTAGTTGAGCTAAATAATATCAACACTTAACATTGATAGAGTGCTTCCTATGTGCCAGATACATTCTTAAGAATATACACTCAGCATCTCATGGAGATATTTCAAAATTATTATTTCCATTTGTCGAAAAGGATAGTGAATTTTAGAGTGTGGATAATTTTCCAGGATCACAAAAGTGGTAAATTGTAAACTAAAGGTCTGGATCAGTTGGGCCAAAGTTCTTAACCTCAACCTGGACTTCCTTTTAAATTCATTTCAAATTTCAGTATATTTCTCCAAAATGAAATGTGTGTATTCTTATTTGATTTCCTTAGAGCTGAAATATCATGTTCTTTTATAGTTTTCAGAAATTACATTGGACAAAGTTTGTTATTTTTTTATCAGTTTTCATTAATTATTTGGAGACAGTGTTAAATTCAGGAAAGCCTTGTTGTAATCCTACTCTTCTATTCTTTTCTGTAATATGAGGACAATAAAATCTACTGCTAAGGATTGTTTTAAGGTAGCGATAATATACCATACAAAAATGCTTAACTGAGGTCCCGATAGCTCTGTAAATATTTGTCCCCCTTGATTTCTATTTCATATGCACAGTGTCCTTTGTCATAAATATAAACAGAAGGCTTGTGCAAGTTATTTAGAGCCATTGTTTGTTCTTAAAGTCCTGAACAGAATCCAGACTCAGGTTAACCCCTTAGCTGTCTCCTA
>NW_017732128.1:735881-736885 GCF_001890085.2 Hipposideros armiger | reverse complement strand
AGGCAAGTTTTTCCTGCCATGGAGGAAATCAGGTTCTATAAGCCAAAAGCAGAGAGCAGGAATCAGACACAGAGACTTATTAAGGTCCCTGAAGAGAACTTCTGGAAACATATTTCTCACCCACAATGAGGTCAAAACCCAAAGGCAAAATAAAATCTTCAATTAAATTTTGGAATCTGAACAGAGGAATCCTCAGCCTTGTTTCTCAGATGGGGCCGAGGGACTCAGCAAGTTTCCAGAATTACCTCACATCTTGCTGTGATTCAGTAACAATTGACTATATCATATTGGCATGGTTCATCCATGTAGAGAGCCCCTGAAATAACCCTCCTGAATTTATTGTAGATCCATAGTTACATGACAGTGCTCCAGGATTCTCTAGTGCTTTCCAAAAAGGGTCACAGAGATGTATGGAACACATATATAGGTTTGAAGAGTTCTGTCATCAGAAAAAGGAGGATGCGGAGTGATGTGCATGGGCTCTTGACAAAAGAGGAATGAGAATGCTGAGGAATTCAGAGGATATATGCCAAAAACTATGAACCAGTAAGCAGAAGCATGGAATAGTGTGGAACAGGGAACCCAGATGAGATTTGAACATGGACGGTTATCTCAGATCTCAGATAAAATCTTTTGGAGATGGACAGAGTATAAAAGAAACTGAATTCCTTGAAAGAATTCTGCTTTGACTAAGTTTACAGAGTGTGGGTAATTTTCCCACTCTAGTAAAATTATGTTACTGCCACTAAAAACAAAGTTTGTGTTAGTAAGTTTAGTTTTAAACAAAAAAGTTAATGAAAGTTAAAATGAGGACATCTCCACACATCCCTCATATTTTAAGTGTTTAAGTTATGCCATTATGATAGTCCATATTTTCACCATCATCCTCATTGAACTCTCATTGTTAGGGTACATTAGTTGAGAACACAGTGGAGTCAGAATGCCTGAATTAAGTTCCTGGGTTGGCCACTTATTAGCTGTCTGACCTAGACAGATTTACTTGG
>NW_017732128.1:728711-729534 GCF_001890085.2 Hipposideros armiger | reverse complement strand
CATTGAGCCACTGTTTGAACTTTGTATCTGGTAGGCTGCTTTCCTCCATTTTGTTTAGTTTTTTTTTCCTGGTGTTTTCTCCTGTTCTTTCATATTAGATATATTTCTTTGCTTCCTCATTTTGGCTGCCTCTCTGTGTTTGTTTCTATGTATTAGCTAGGACTGCTATGTCTCCCAGTCTTGTCAGGTGGCCTTATGTAGTAAGGGTATTATGGGGCCCCGTGACAATCTCTCTGTATTGGGTGCTCCAGGAGTGTCCTTTGTGTGGGTTGTGTGTTTCCTCCTGTTATTGTTGAGCCTGGATTGCTGTTGGCATGCTAGTGGGTGGTATTGACCCTACGTCTGACTTACTAAGGGTTTTGGCCATTCCCACAGCTTATGGGCCAATATGGGGGAGAGGTGGCTTACCCCATGGGGTGGGATACACCCCAGCAGACTCTGGTGCCTGTTGAGATGTCTATCAGTGTGTGTCCCTTTTGGGGCTAACTGGGTGGGGCTCAGCTGTGGTGTGAAGCCAACCTCTAAGTATGTTAGTTCTGAGGCCTCTTGGGAGGGGTTGGTGCAGGCCCAGGTCAGCCACTGCCTGTGACTGGCCAGGGACTACTTGATAGGAGCTACAAAGTGATCCAAGGTTGGTCACTGACTGTGCTATATGGAGGCACGTGGGAGAGGCCACACTTCAAACTGAGGATGGCTGCTACCAGCAATGAGTGTGGGGTAGCTCTGCAAAATCCCAGAACACTCTGAGGCCTGCTGCTACCTGCCAGCTCCAGTAAGGTTCAGCTGCTAATAAAGCCTTCAGCAGTATGCAAGTTGGGTATGG
>NW_017732128.1:726490-727653 GCF_001890085.2 Hipposideros armiger | reverse complement strand
TTTAACTTTATCCCCCTTTCAAATTTTTCAGATATAGTTGACATTCCATGTTATTTTACCATATATCAATTTCAGGTATACAGTATATGATTAGACATTTGTATAATTTAAGAAGTGATCCCTCTGACAAGTCTAGTATCTACCTGGCACTATATATAGTTATTACAATAATATTGACTATATTCCCTATGCTTGTTTTACATCCCCATGATTATTTTGTAACTACCAATTTGTCCTTAATCCCTTCAACTTTTTCACCCTGCCCCCAACCTCTTCCCATCTATCACCCTGATAAATCTAAAACCCATCTGACACCATACATAATTATTACAATATTATTGACTATAATCCTTATGTTATACCCTTCATCCCCATGACTACTTTGTAACAATCAATTTGTACTTCTTAATCCCTTCCCCCTTTTCACCCACCACCCTAACCCCCTTCCCATCTGACAACCATCAAAATGTTCTCTTTATCTATGAGTCTGTTTCTGTTTTGTTTGTTTATTTTGTTCTTAAGATTCCACATATAAGTGAAATCACTTTGCATCTGTCTTTCTCTTCTGGCACTCCACTTAGCATAATATCTTTGAGGTCCAACCATGCCACAGCAGATGGCAAGAACCTATTCCGTTCCTTGGCCAAGCAATTGTCCATTGTATATATGTACTACCTCCTCTTTATCCACTCATCCATCAACAGACACCCAGGCTACCTCCACGCCTTGGCCATTGTAAACAATGCTGCAATGAACACATGGATGTACACATCTGCTCAAAGTAGCATTTTGGGTTTCTTTGGATAAACATCAGGAAGTGAGATTACTGGGTCCCTCTTTGTCTTTGTTTAAGTCTATTTTGTCTAGTATAAGTAGGGCTAACCCACTTTTTTTTTTCTATTTTCATGAAATAACTTTTTCCATCTCTTTACTTTCAGTCTCTGTGCCTTTTAATCTGAAGTGACTCTCTTATAGGCAGGATATGTATGGGTTTTGTTTTCTTATCTATTCAGCCACACTATATTTTTTATTGGAACATTTAATCCACTTAAATTGAAAGCAATTGTTGATAGATATGTAGTTACTGCCACATTATTATTCATATATTTTTTTATTTTTCTATTTTAAAGAAGTCCTTCTAACATTCTTTGTAATACTAGTTT
>NW_017732128.1:720564-723770 GCF_001890085.2 Hipposideros armiger | reverse complement strand
ATGAGACAGTCCATTGGGTCTAACAGAGTATACTGTGAGTATTTGAGTGCTTCTTTGTTTAAAAATATGTATGCCAGAAAAATAATTTATGGCTCTGCAATCTGAAAGAAAATTGAGTGCATCACCAAACAGAGAATAAATAAATGTGAGAGTGATGGGAATTGCTAAATTTAATTTTTCATAAATCTGAAAGATATCTTGTGTTTTTTACTTTAATTTTTTAAATATATAGAATAATGGAATAGCACAAAAAGATTAGAGAGATATGTAAGAAAATATGTATAATTCAATACTCTAAGATATTGATTTATTCATTCACCAAGGGCTTGTTAGCATTTGTTATATATTATGGCCTAGGTGTTGGAGATTCAGCAACAAACAGAACAGGTGGGTATATCTGTCCTTATGAAGGCTGTATTCTAAAAGGGCCAATAAACAAGGAAATAAATATAGAATATATATTAGAAGATGTTATGTGTCCCAGTAAAAGAATAAATAATGGTAAAAGAAAAGGGAACTCTTCAGAGGTATTGTTTTATAGGAGAGGATCAGGGATGTTCTGTAATGAAAGGATAGTTGAACAGAGACCTGAAATAAAGGTAGAAGATATTTGACTCTCAGATGCAAAAGTGTTTCAGGCAGGTGGAAGGTCATGTGCAAAGGTCACCCGAGCTAAGGAGATCTTTTGATATAAGGAGTTGTTTTGCTACATCAGCCCACAGGCTGGCGTGGTCACCATCGTGTAATTTATTTAGATGTGGAAAGAGATAATGCAAGTCACCAGTAAATATAAATAAAGTGCATTTAGTGTTCATCAAGCTGGGGTCTCCCAGGAGGGGGAAAACTCACACAGGAGTATGAAGAGTAAAGGAAGATGGGGTGGCTTCAGGTTTTTGTTTTGGGTAGGAGATGAAATAGGAATGGTTATTCTTACCTTGGCTAGGGGCTGCACTGTCTACAATCCCCACCAGCCTGCAGGGACAGAGGGCATGCATGCGTGGTCTTTTATATAAGTCACCAATGTGGTGAGGTGACAAGGGTATTAGAAGCAGAGGGAACCAGAAAGCCTGTCTAAGGTCAAACACCGAAGAGTTATCTTCCTTATTATAGGAAATAAATCCAATTTCAAAGCAAGTATGAAGTGCTTTATCAACATAATACCCTCAAATATATTAAAATATGAAAGATTTGTAAGTACTGCAGAGTCATGAATGAAAAAAGATTTGTTAAATAAAAAACATTGCAAACAAAATGTCAGGAAGGCTAATAGTTTAAGTTAATGAACAAAACTGCTTAGGTTTTGCATGTTTCAAACTTTTCTGCATTTTTAACAATTCAAGTCTGTTCAATTTAAAAATTTGTTTTTTTTTCTTCCTCTTTATCACCTCATAGCTAAATGGTAATCTCTAGCACCTATCAAATAATGAAAAATAGTATAAAAGTAAATGAATATACACATTTACATATATGTCAAATTTTCATCAAATTTCAGAGGTAGCAGGTAAAGAGGTCTCCAAACTAGGACCTGCGAGCTAAATTCAGTGTGCTTCCTCTTTTTGTAAATACTTATAATGGAACACAGCCAGGCCCATTTGTTTAGCTTTTGCCTGTGGCTACTTTTGGGCTACAATCACAAAGTTGAATAGTTATGACAGACAACATGTATGTGCAATGATTAAAATATTTATTCTCTAGATCTTTACAAAAAATTTGCCTACTCCTAATCTTTTAAATTAATTTTAATTTTGTCATTAATTTATAGAAATGAAAGGTATATAGCTATAATCACCATGACATACAGAATATTTGAGAACTCGAAACTTTCTAAAAGTAGTGAAGATACATGTAGGAATTTTCACATTAGGATGCTCAGAAAATAAGATATATCTTATAGTTTAAAGAAAAAAAAAGCATTCAGAGTAACATCACATCCAAAACCCATTTTTAAATTAATGTATTAACTACTTCATAGTACTTATCACACCTGCCCCATGTCGAGATCTAGAAAAAGTGAGTAGATAACCATTAATATTATCAAGAGTTTCTTCCTACAAGAAAATACTCATTAAAATCAGTACTTTAGGTAGTCACAAATGTTTAGGCAGTTATTCTTTAATTTCATAGTTGTTCCAGTGAGCCTGCCTTACTATGAAAACACTGGTCTTTAGAATGACGTACCTGGGGAAATCAGGGCCAGAAAGAGAGCAAGCCAGTATTATTATCTTTTAAAATTAAACTGGATAAACCTAATATCAGGTAACGTAGTTTCCTTGGTATCAGAGTATTCATGTCAACCTTACCCTAATCACTGCCAATCTTGTCCATAAATTCTCTCCATCTCTCCCTTTCAATCAATCCTTCCTTCCCTGCCTCCTTTTCTCCCTCCCTCTTTCTCCTTCTCTTTCTGTCTCCTTCTCCTATTTATTTCAATTTTTCTCTTTCCACCTTTCTCTTTTTCTTTTCCAACACCATCTCTTTCTTCACCTTCTTTGCTAATCCTGGAAGTAATTACATCAGTGAGAGGTGCCCAATGGTGTAGAAACAAAAGGTAACAAGAAACAGTCGTGCTTCAGACCCTAGTCCTCATGGTGATGACTCTAGAGAGGAATTAAATTCTGATTGAGTCCAGAACTTTTGTGGATATTAAGATCCACCCCCGGGGGGGGGAACTCTAGAAAAATTATATAAAACATTTATGTAAGGAGATGGAAAATGATTATTATTGAAACATACCCACAGCTTAGCTGCATCTCTCTTCTCATCTGCCTCCTAATTACATATAACAAATCACGACTTCAGCCATCAAGTTCAATCTTACCATAACTTCTTCCTTGATTCCATAAACTGCACAGCCATAGCATTTTATCATATTTAATTGTATACTTAATATTGATATTAATATTTACACTGTGTGTTTTATTTATTTTAATTTGCATTCATGTCTTTATATTTTGACTTCATATCTATGTAGTATATAAGCTCCTATAAGGCAGATGTTGTATCTCTTCGGCTCATTCTTTTATCTCTAGCAACAAGTCTGATGATTAAATGATTAAATTGCTTAATTTAAAAAAATGCACTACAAGAATTTCTAATGCTATGCAGAGGGTATTAAAACATTCCACATGGTTGATAATATAATAGATGTGAAAAACACAAATGGTGAAATCTGAAAAAGGGCTGCCTGAGAGACACTTGATATCTGC
>NW_017732128.1:714778-719454 GCF_001890085.2 Hipposideros armiger | reverse complement strand
GCACTAGGACCTAAAGGGAGGGAAGGTTTTGTATTATAGAAACTGCAGGGAATATATGCCTATACATATACATTTAAAACATTCCACATGGTTGAATATATAGTACCTTATGATACTATAATAGATGTGAAAACACAAATGGTGAAATCTGAAAAAGGACTGTTTAAGATCATAAATCTTGTCATAAATCATTCTAGATGTTAAGTGTCTTCAAACAGTCCTTTTTCAGACCACACACACACACACACACACACACACACATATGTAAATCCCAGGTCCTCCATTAACATACTATCAAATTTTCTGCCAACTATTCTTTTCTTTTAAGTTTTCTCAACTGGAAAGTGGGGAGACTAAAACAGACCTTAAAGAACTGTTATGAAAATAAAATAAGAAAAACATTTCTTATATTTCCTAAATAAGAAAAATATTTCTTAGCGCATAGTAAGAATTCAAGGAATATGTGCTCAGTTTATCTTTAATAACAATGTCTACATGGTCGGCTGGTTAACTCAGGTGGTTAGAGCACAGGCTCATAACACCAAGTTTGCTGGTTCGATTTCCAGGTGGGCCAGTGAGCTACACCCTCCACAACTAGATTACAAACAATCACTTGAGTTGGAGCCAATGGGTCCTGGAAAAAAACACTGTTCCCCAATAAAGTTAAAAAAAATGTCTAGAAAACAGCAAATATAAGCCTACTATGCCTACCATAATTTATAGGATTAAACATATTAGAAATGGAAGTTATCTTTTTTAAAAATAAGAAAGTATTTGAACTGATGCCTTTAATGTACAATTGGGAACATTAAAATTCAACAGCAGACATCTGAGATTCCCTCTGAAGTGTACATATGTACAGAATGCCCTACAAAGAACCAAAAAATGTTGCAATGATTCTTGGAATATTAGGTCCTAGATTCCATCTAAGCATAAAAAAATACTATCAGCCTGTTATTTGAGTCACTCCTTACTCCAGTGTCATACTTCAAGAAAATTTAATTTATTTATTACCTAAATTTGCATGCTTTTATTATAATGTAGCCATATGTCAAATATCCATCTGCATATAACATAAAGCATAACAATATAAATAATAGTCTTCCAAGTTTATATAGGCTGACTTGTTAAAATACAGTGGGGAATTATAAACAGTGATTTGTCTAACAGTGCTTCTGCAATATCAGAAACAAATATTAACAAAATGCAAGATAGAAAACCTGCTGCTTACTGTTTGTAATAACTGTATTCTGTTAATTCAATGTGTGTCATGAGAAATTTCAGTGGCACTTTTCTTTAACAAATTCTGTGATGTGCAAACAATCACTAAGTGTTTCCCCCAAAATAGGAAAAAAACAACAATATAACATATTCATATTCATAATATATATATACATATATATATGTATATATATATATTAAGCTTTTCCATCCAGCATTTTACTTTAAAAATGTTTAAAGGAAACATGTTTAATGTTTACTTATTTAAAAATGTTTAAACCTGTCAAAAAAGTGAAAAAGAAGTATAGGTATACCTTTGTTCACATTCACACATCTTCCCACTTGCTCTATTTCTCCCTTTATTTTTTTTGCTGAATCATTTGAAACCATTTGCAAATGCGTAAAATCTTCACTCCAAAATACTTTAGCATTTAAATTATATACTACTTTTTAACCAGACCTAGGAAATTTATCATTGATACAATCATATTATCTAATAAAGAAATCATAGTCAAATTATCCTTTGGAACTGATTTTAAATTCATATAGAAACATTTTCTCCGGTACCTAGGTTTTTCCAAACTTATCAGTGTCATAGTGCATTTTTACTTTTGAAATACACTATATTAATAATATTTATTGTAAGCTTTGTTTCAAATTTCGTTTATTTGAGCTGATTATGATATTTTCTAAAATGACAGTTAATATAGAGGAAAAAATCTTAAACTGATCACTCATTTTATAATTCTAGGAAGAAGTATCAGAATGTATGATGCCAGGGCGAGTAAAACAGAGAATCGTATGCTACATAATCATGTGTCTTTGTAAAGATGATTAAATAACTTTGAAATCAAAACTTAAAATTCTATTGTCTAAATGGATAGGAAAAGTGTCTTATTTTCCCATATGGATATTTTAACAATTAACAGTAACAAAAAGAAACAGCTATGTTTGCTTTTTCATCCTATAAAGATGAACATGAGCATACGAGAGAACCCTAAAAAGTTCAAGTAGTATTGAAAATATCCTTACAGGCTTATCAATATACAAAATAGATTATTTTTATAAATAACTTGAGTGTTAATGGTGGAGCAGAAATTTAGCCATCAGTGGACTATTTGGAGCAATAATAATTCAGATATAACTAGTATACACTTCATCAACCATGTTAGAAAATATTACTATAATATATTACAATATTAAACATCCAACTACAGTAAAAGTTTATTTTTCAGAATAGCCCAAAATTTGGCAACATACTTACTTGATTTTTTAATGCATATATTGTATCAATAAATACTGTCTTCCTTGTCCATTTCATGAAGCAAGGTGATGAAGGGAGTGCACATATGAGCTAGACATGTCACCTGTTCTTAAGACACAAAAATCTCATAAAAGTGACAAAACCAGACGTTAAAATGCATTAAGTAGCTGGGGCAGTGTGTATGTTATTGCTGGGAACGCATGTCTTTAGTTGTTCAGTGTCACAGTCATAGTACAGAAAATGGAAGTTGAATATATATTCAAAATCAAAAACCCCATGATCCAGAGAGGGTCCAAAAAATGCTAATTTTCCTAACAACCTTTATTTTCAGATCTTAATGTACGATTTCTAACTATGTAACTAAATGCAAATACACTAAAGTTAATTTAATTTTCTAATCAACAGACAGACATTTAAAGCATGGGTAGTGCGCCTTAATTTAATATTTATTAAACTCTACTTTGTTTTAGTGATTTTCTACATGTGGGTAATGCAAGAAAACTAACTTATTTTATCTGCTTCAAGTAGAATCCTACACCTGTTAAGACTTGATGTGATGGTGATGACCAAGGGTGATGCTGAGTCAAATGATAATGTATATGATAAGGTGGTACATGGAGGTTGTTTTATTTTATTTTTTAATTTTTTTGCAAATGGACTTTAAAAAATTACTTACAAAAGCATAAAGATTAAAATTGAACCTGTATTCCGTCTTCTCTGAAACTTTTACTCAGAAGTTCAATATTCAGTGGAAAACAGAGGAGACTCCATGAATTCTCATGCTGGGGAAAAGATAGATGATTAAAAACTGTTCAGTTTGTCAGGTGAATTTTCAAAACTATTGTTACACTGATAATCAAGACTATGTATTAGTTACAGCCTATTCTTCCGTGGCTCTCCTACAATAGCTGGATGATATTATTATAGCGTGGGCTGATTTTAAGTAGCATGATGAGTATTTTCTTTCAGCTTCGGGTTTTGGTTTGAAGCATTAGAAAAGGTGAAGGAAAATTACATGCTTTTAATAACTGCAAGAACAAAATATCAAAAGAGACTGGGGTGAAGGGAAACAAATGTAATGGATAAGCTATAGGAAATAATGAATAAAACATGGGAGAAAAGAAACTGTAACCAAACTTCTGAAGCTTCTCAGTAAAAAATAAAAAGATATGCCTGGGGGAGCATGGTCTCTTTTTCCCAGTTATATCCTGTCTTTCCTCCTGGTCTGTTATCACATCCTCCATTTAGCGGCAGTAATCCAGCACTATGGGAGACAGCACACTAAACACAGAGGAAAGCGAAAGAAAGCAGGGGGTATAATAATAGCACTTCCTCACTGACCACGCAAGGGGAAAGGGATGGAGCCCATCTTTCTGTCCAGTGTCAAATGGGTTTTGCAAGACAGGAGCAAACAGAGATTGGATGCATTTCTTGGGCTGCACAGAGTTCCTTTTTGTGATTACCAGAAGATCCCAGAGGAAAACTAAGGTGTTTCAGAGTGCCTTTTTTATGAAGCAAATTTATTTCTCATGTTACACATTATTCATTTTCCTGCTGGTAAGGAAACCAGGAGTGCTTTTATCCAAAGCCACTTTGAAATGAGTGATAATATTACAGACACCTTAGTGGACATGTTATAAAGAGAAGATACTGGTGATATTCATTCTGTTGTGGGTCTTAACATGAGAGTGCTAATCTCTTAGGGCTTGATTATAGCTTCAGCTTTTAATTAAAAATTTAAAAAACTCATACTCATATATTCCTGGGGTTTGTCACTGATTCAGACACAAGGTTAGAGGAATGTAAATGGATAAGGAGCTGACTAGGATTTGAAAAGAAAGTGACTAAGGAAGAAGCCTATTCTTTGAAGAGAAAAAATAATTATGTGTGAAAATAGATTAAAGCATTCATTTTTTTAAATAAGAAAGGAGTTAATGCCATATTTTGGAAGTGTTCCCATTATTATAAATCTTCATTTTTGTGTTACTTTTTATTTCCATATATACAAGGATAACAAAAACAATAATAAAAAAAAACAACTTTTAGTAATTCAAATGTTGGGTTCAGATCTCAGCTTTTTCATTTATTAGCAACACTGAGAAAATTATACCAATTTTTCTGAGCATTAGTTTTCTCTAAACATGGAAAAATACTTAATAATACTCATATTAAATACTTGAATATATATATA
>NW_017732128.1:707137-708538 GCF_001890085.2 Hipposideros armiger | reverse complement strand
TTAAAACATTCCACATGGTTGATAATATAATAGATGTGAAAAACACAAATGGTGAAATCTGAAAAAGGGCTGCCTGAGAGACACTTGATATCTGCGGTGGGTATAAGGTGATCATCAGAGTCACTAAATGAAAGGGGTGACTGGAAAATGCCTCTCTCTACTCCCACGTGTATGCGGTCTGGCACCTGGGCTAGGCTATTTCTTTGAGCACTTTCTGGAAAACATTCAAATATTATACATTATTTCCCCATCCTTTACTTCAAATTGAGGTTGCTTAAGATCATAAATCTTGTTTTTGCTTTTAAAAGAAATATAAGCTTTTAATCTTTTAAGCTGTTATTCAAATAAATTTGCGCGAAGGCCATAGTCCTCATCGGGGTAGTTCCATTTAGGTAGTTTTTCAAGCTGGATCATTCAGGTCAAAAACAAATGGTTTTCCATCGTGCAGGTTTTTTTTTTTCTTCCTCGATTTAATTTCCTCATCATTCCACTTCACGTTGCCTATGTAAATTAAGCTGTCGTGCTGTAAACCACAGTTCCCTCTTGTCTATCTCCTCAGTAACAGCTTCAAAGTACTAAAAAGCTAAAATAGCTACAAAAGAACAATTAATTTGTGCAAAATCACAGAGGCACTGTAGGTATGAAAAACACTACAATAAGGCTTTTATCAGCGAGCTAAACTGCAGAGCATTAAGCTAAAAACTAATAGGGCTGAACATGCAACACAATGATGAGGATGATAAAGAAATCTCAAGGACACGCAGAGAATTGGGGTAACATGATTGAGAAGTGATGCAGTTATTTCAAATACATATTTTTATAAGTACATAAGAAAAAATGCTGATCTGTGGGGAAAGGCAGGTTTAGACCAGTAAGTAAAATTACATCTATTATTGGAGAAACTTACATTTTTATGGAAATTTACTGTTGAAGATTCTGATAATGTACTCTGAGGTGGTTCAATGTGTACATGTTGATTGGCGATGGGCTGACAATCTGATATTTAATAAATTATATCTCTGAACTCAAAGAAAAAGATGGCATATTACATTTAATACTGCCTAAAAGCATAATATTAAAACATAATCAGGAGCACCACTGTCTCTTGTGTTAAAAAAGCAATGGAAACAATTACTTTAATCATCAATTGTTTATTTAATGGCTGCTCTTGCCCAAAACTGTGTTAGGTGCTATGGGCCAGAAAGGAAGTGAAGCAATCACGGTTATTTCTAAGTAAACACATTAAATGCTTTCAGAACTAGATAGAGAAGGATGAATTTCTAATTGTGAAGCAAATACAGTGGATGCACTAGGACCTAAAGGGAGGGAAGGTTTTGTATTATAGAAACTGCAGGGAATATATGCCTATACATATACATTTAAAACATTCCACATGGTTGA
>NW_017732128.1:657467-702882 GCF_001890085.2 Hipposideros armiger | reverse complement strand
AGCTCCAGGTCGAGCTGTTGTTCAGCATCTTAGCTGTGGAGGGCAGTGTCACTGGCCCTCATATGTGGGATCCGAACCAGGGCCCTCCGGCATCCCAAGCCAGCTCTTAGCCAAGGCACCACTTGGCCGGCCCAAATTCATGGTTCTTATACTAGGAGAGAAGTATTATGCACAAACTATTAAAATAACACAAGGCAATATGTAATTAAATCATAGTAATATAGTTTTTGTATAAGGCGATCAAAGAAAATGAGGAATAATGATTAGTGTGCTGATCAAGAGAGACTTAGTTGAGTTGGTGGTTATTAAACTCGAAAAAGAGCAGGAGTTGAACAAAGATAATGGAGAGGAAAAAATTGTAGCTTTATGGGTACATGTTAGGTCAAATTATGTCTGCCAATAGGAAAAGCTAACATACAAGATGCATAGGTTATATAGCACACAGTCAGGAATAGTTTCATTAGTTCTGTATTCGCAAATTGTTTGATCAATAATAGCTTCAAATCAAATAATCAAAATGTGTATATAGAATGATATTGTATCTCTATTGTCTTAACATTCTCATTTTCTTATCTTTTATAAATTCTTATGTCTAATGGCTTTTTCCACAGACTTTCTTAAATATTTTCTTGCCTGAATTGCAATTTGGGTCTTCCATATTAAACTAAATAACATTATCAAGGAGTAGCTTTAGAAAGACTCACCCACAGAGAGGAGTTTCCTGATTCCAACTTTTATATATTACAGTTTGTAAATTTTCCATTATATTTTGTATATTTCATAAATTTGTAAATTAGAGACTAGTATAATAAACCCTATTGTTATTATTCTGCTGTTTCAGTTCTAAAAGAAATCCTATATATGCTTTTATTATACCCATACATATTGCAGCATTCATCTCCCACAAAAACAGATTTAAAAAAAGAAACCTCAACAAAGTTAGCACTGAACATGGTTAACAATATTTACTCAATATTATGTAAGACCTTATTTATGTTCAAATTTTTGTATATGTTTTATTTGTAAAAAAAATCTTTTTTCCACTTGGTAATATTTGAATCAATATCTAAATGAGTTTTTATTTGCTTGATATATTATTTTTCAGCTTTACTGAGATATAATTAACAAAATTGTAAGGTACTTAAGTGTACAATGTGGTACATGCAATGATTTGATGCACATACATATTGTGGCAGGATTCCCCCCATTGAGTTAATTAAAACCATGCATCCTTTCACACCTCACATACTTACTTTTTTTTTCTTTCTGCTGAGAATATATATTTTGTACTACCTTAGCAAATTTTAATTACAAAATACAGTGTTATCAACGATAGTCAATAGGTTATACATTAAAACCTCAGAACTTACTCATCTTATAACTGAAAGTTTGTAGTTTTTTACTAACCTTCTCCTATTTCACCCAACTCCCCAGGCTGTGAAAACTGCTTTTCTGCTCTGTTTCTATGAGTTTGACTTATTGTTTTAGATGCCACATATGAGATCATGCAGTATTTGTTTGTCTCTTTCTGTTTTATTACACTTTGCATTATGCCCTCCATGTTCATCTATGTTGTCGCAAATGACAGGACTTTTTTTTTTAAAGCTATAATATTGGGTTGTTGGAAAAGTTATGATGCATTTTTGCAACAAAAATTGTAGAAAAAAATACGTCATCACTTTTCCAACAACCCAATATTTCATTTTATATATATAGAAAATTTGATATATATATATATAATGTATGCACTTTTATATTATTCTATTTATAATATGTATATGTATACATATTATAAATAGAATAATTATATAAAAATACATACATTCTCTATATATATATCAAATTTTCTTGATCCAGTCATCCATGGATTGACACTTAGTTTGTTTCCATACCTTGGCTATTGTAAATAATGCACAATGAATATGGGAGTACAGATATAAGTATCTTTGAGATATATTTGCTTCCTTTGGATATATACCCTAAAGTAGTATTACTGAATCCTTTAGTTATTCTATTTTTAATTTCTTGAGAGTATTCATCACAGTGTTCTCCATAGTGGCTGCACTAATTTACATTTCTTCCAACAGTGATTAGGGTTTTCCTTTTCTCCACATCCTCCCCAACATTTTGCCTTTTTGATAATAGTCTTCCTAACATTTGTGAGGTGATATCTCATTGTGGATTTGATGTGCATTTCCCTGATGATTAGTGATACTGAGCATCTCTTTACATACCTTTTGGCCATTTATGTATCTTCTTTGTAAACACCCAGTCTTGTTTCATGTATTTCTGGTCTCTTCTATTCTGAAACAAATTTCCCTCCCCTAACTTTTATGCTATTTATTGGTTGAAGAATCATTTGGCTGATTTTAACTTTGTGGTGTTTTCTAACATGTACCTCAATCTTCTATATTTCTTATAAACTGATGTTTCTATATAGAGACCTTATTAATAATATTGGGGGGCAAAATAGTTAATGTTAGTTCTATATATGTTGCATTTCAGCAAATCAGGTGGCACATAATGTCTCATTTTTTGACGTGTAGTTATGTTTGATCAGTGAGTTCTGATGGCATCCTGATTCATCCATTGTTCTTTATCATTTTTCCTCTAGGTAGTTTTTCTAACTAGTGATATGTTTTGTCTAGATGAATTATTTCATTAGGGTTTGCAAATGATGATTTGGTAATTCTATCACTGCTTCTGCGATTATACCTTGAGTTCTTCATTTAAGAATTCCACTCATCGGCTATACTTACCCTGAAATTGTACTTACCAGAAAATGTAGTATCAATGCTTGATTACATTTATGTATTTATCATTTTCAGAATAACTAATTGCATGTTTCAATGAGTTACATTTGTGATTCTGTTAGATGGTCCGATTGTGTCACCTTGACCACTGACTGCCCCTTTGAGTTGGCTCCTAGGGACCTTGATATTTTCCATGCTACATGGCAAAAACAAAATGCCCAAGGCTCATCTTGTATATTTTCTGACCCGGATTTAGAATCACTCATTTCTCCAAAGAGCTCTTGTTCTTTTAGTGAAAGATCATATTTAGAGATCACAATCCCAAGGCTCCATGTGCCCATTGTTATTGGCTTGTCATTATTCTAGATATTTTACGAAGACAGCTAGAACATAATTAATATTTAGGAAAATAGAAAAAAATTCTGTGTTTATATGTGTTTTCCTAATTCCAGTTTAATTTTAAATAATTTCCTTTACTTTGTATTTGAATTTGTTTTGCTTACACATAAAACCTTTTATCCTAATGACGTTTACATTATTTTTATTTACTTTAACATAATTATATTGAAAAGATTTCAAAATACCATTATCTTTACTAAACTTTAGACTATGATGCAGTTTAAGATTTTTTTTAGCTGTTGTTCAAGTGTAAATTGCAGTAAGAATATACAGAGTCATTTGAAATAATGCTTATCTGTGTTGTTATAATACCAATTTGATTTACAATTTTATTTGTTAGTTTCTAGTTTCTTCTGACTTTTAGTTAATGAGGTAAATGAATTTCTTTGGAAATCACCATCCTGGTGAGGGCAGACACTTGTTTTTTTGTTTGTTTGTTTGTTTAATTTATTGTTTTCCACATGGGATTCAACGTTTATTCCTGATGTGAAATTTTCATTGTGGTCCTCAAGTCTTCCTCCAACATCACCATCTATAGATGTATAGAAATGCCTTATTCATAGCCATAGCATCCCACATAACATTAACTTGAGTAAAGAACAAAGTTGACAGAAAAGAAGGGCAGCAATGCAATGTAGTCTGTGCAATTCATGGGCCCTATCACATGCTCCATCCTCCAAAAGCAGCTGTCCTCACAGACCAATGGAATGGTTTGCTGAAAGCTCAGTGATGTACCAGCCAAGAAACAGCCCCTCCTGTTGCTGGGGTCTGGCCTTAAACCAGTGTTCAGCCTTTGATGTCATGCCCCCCCACTGACTGACTTCAGGGCATTTTCTAAATCTTCACTTCACTATCCTCTGCATCCCTGTAGATCTCACAGATCTTTTTGTTTAAGGGGTTTGGAAAACTCACTTGTAGCCTGAGGTACTTGGACATATTATGTCCCTCGGTCATTGAAATATTTTTCTCTATTGCCATCCAAATTGCTTCTTCTGTGAAGGGATTTGGGGAAATTTTTAAGTACAATTGAATGGCCATTTTCCCCCAACCCCTTATCACTTTTTAAATGACAGTAGTCCATTTCTCATTCAAATCTAGCTTTTAATTCACAAAGTCATCAGATATTTTCTGTTATGTTTCTTGAGGAGGGAACTCCTAGAGAATTTCAGTTTGGAGTCAGCAAGACATGAGTTTTGATTTCTGGTGGTGTGACTTGTCTGATGTGAGAATTTCGGTGATTTACTTAATTTTGAGAGATTTCAGTTATCTTTTCTGTAAGAAGTTTATAATCATACTTAGCTCAGAGAGTAAGGGATACTTTAATTAATGTCTCACAGTGTTTAGCCACAATGCTGAGTCATGGACATTTGCCTTTCTCCCCTTTGTAATATAATCTCCTGTTCACTCACATTAATTTGTTAATAACATCAATTAAGAAACAGTTTCTGGGTTTTTATTTTGTTTTGTTTTGTTTTTTTGTAAGTGCTGTACATTAGGAATAAATTCTTTAAGAGGATGGATATCTAGCATCCAATGATACTGAAGGAAGAACATTTGGTTTATTTCTTTTCGATAAAATGTTACCAGATGGATGTTGTCCAATAGCAGTTTCATCAAAAAATATTCTGGCAGCAAGCCATCAGAAAATATAACCCCATTGGCTGAAGAGATGAGTTTCATTAAAACTACTGATCACCCATTTCTCCCAAAATACTTATACTGATTTGTCATATCAGACAAATACAGTTTAAAAATAGTCATTGACAAAAAAAAGGTAATGTGTTTGTGTATGTAATATATACTTGTAGCAGATATGTGTAGTGCTTTACTTTAAAATACAAACTTTTAAAAATTGGACCATGTTGTGTATATTTTCTGTATTGCTCCTAACATATTGTGAGAGATCAATAAATATTAAACCAACACATTGTGCTTCCACATCACTAGACATGAATTCATAAAGTGACAATCCAAGCACCAGGCAAAATATCTCACTTTGAACTAACCATATAAAGAGGCGATAGGGAACAGATTAAAGGGCACAGCTGTCTCATTCCACAAGTTTAGTTGGAAAATAGCCCAGAGAATATGGGAGGATGTGGCTGTACATCTTTCCTATAGACCCATCTCTTGTGGGTTCCAGAGGCTTTTATAACAGTGCCCTTCCTCTTCGGTGCAGATCTGGGATGCGCACACATTGACAGAAGTTAGTTCTACATATTGAACTAAAATTTTACTGTGACACTTGTTTTCCCAATTACTAATGAAGAGTCAGAAAAACACATACTACATTCAACTTAGTTCCACAGAAACTTGGGTTGATTATATTCCAGATGATCTAAGTGAAGTTAGAATAAGTGAAAGACACAGTCTATATTTTCTTTAAACAGTACTTTACAAATTTTTTCACCTAGTAAATGTATGCCTTTAGTCTTGAATTACAAAAGACGCAACTTGTATCTTCTCATTCATCATATATGAGCAGGAAAATTGGGCTTTTAAAAATTATTGTTATGTGTTCAATGTGTTTATTTTTCTTTATTTTTTTGGGGGGGGGTGGTCAACAAGGTCAAATGCTCATAGGAAATCAAGACAATAAAAATTTGTGGTGGGGGAGGGAGATTGGTGAAAGGTGTTCTAAAGGTACCAACTTCCAGCTGCCAGATAAATAAGTCCTAGGAATATAATCACCATGATGACTATATTTAACACTGCTGTATGATTTATATGAGAGAGTATGATTTAGTTGAGAGAGTAAATCCTGAGAGTTCTCATCACAAGGAATTGTTTTTCTTTTTTGTTTTCTCTTTCTACTGAATCTAAATGAGATGTGAATGCTAACAAACTTATTGCAGTAATCATTTCACAACATATGTAAGTCAAACTGTTATGCTGTATACCTTAAATTTATACAGTAATGCATATCAATTATATATTAATAAAAATAAAGATGATAAAAACAAAACAAAATCTGAAAGGTTTTCATCAGATTTGGCAATAAGGTGCTTCTTTTTTTTATTATTCAATTTATTTAAATTAAAACAGACAAAAACACACAGCTCACCCATTTTTGCAACAACCAATCAGTTGCCTTTTTAAAATGTATTTTTAGATTCCATATACAAGAGAGATTATACAGTAGTTGTTTTTCTCTATGATTTATTTCACTTAGCATAATGCCCTGGAGGTCCATCCATGTTGTTGCAAAAGGCACTATTTCATTGTTATTTTTTATGGCTGATAATTATGTATATATATTTATATACATATTTAATTGTAATTGTATATATTAAAATACACATTTAATTGGATATATATATATATATATATATATACACACACACACACACATACACATATACATATATATTCTATCTATCTATCATCTATCATCTATCACTTTTTTTATCCAGTCACCTGTAGATAGACACTTAGGTTGTTTCCATATCTTACCTATTATATAAATAATGCTACAATAAACATGGGGTTGCATATATATTTTTGAGTTAGTGTTTTTATTTTCTTCACATAAATACCCAGAAGCAGAATTGCTGGATCTTACAGTAGTTGTATTTGTAATTTTTTGAGAAACCTCCATACTGATTTCCATAGTGGCTGCATTAATTTACATTCCCACCAACAGTGCACAAGTGTTCCCTTTTCTCCATGTCCTCACCAATGCTTGTTATTTCTTGTATTTTTGATAATAGCCATTCCAGCAGGTGTGAGGTGATATCTTATTGTGGTTTTGATTGGCATTTCCCTGATGATTGCTGGTATAGAGCATCCTTTCATGTACCTGTTGGCCATCTGTATGTCATATTTGGAAAAATATCTATTCAGATCTTCTGCCAATTTTTAATTGGATTTTTGGGTTTTTTTTGTTTGTTTGTTTTATTTCATTTTGCTATTGAGTTGTATGAGTTCGTTAAATACTTTGGTATTATCCCCTTATCAGATACATGATTTATAAGTATTTTCTGTCATTCAGTAGTTTCCTTTTCATTTTGTTGATGGTTTCTTTGTTGTGCAGAAGCTTTTTCATTAAATATAGTCCCACTTGTTTATTTTTTATTTTGTTGCTTTTGGTGTCAAATTCAAAAAGTCATTGCCAAGACTTATGTCAAGGAGCTTACCACCTTTGTTTTCTCTAGGAGTTTTGAGTTAATTTCTGTCTATGGTGTAAGATACATATTCCAGCTTTATTCTTCTGCATGTGGCTGTCCAATTTTGTCAACACCATTTATTGAAGAGACTGCTCTTTCCTCATTATATAGTCTTGGCTCCTTTGTCATAAAGTAATTGACCATATATGCACAGGTTTATTTCTGGGCTTTCTATTCTGTTCCTTTATTTTATATCTGTTTTTATGCCAATGACATGTTGTTTTAATTACGATAACTTAGTGATATGTTTTGAAATTAGGAAGTATGATGCCTCCAGCTTTGTTCTTCTTTCTCAAGATTGCTTTGGGTATTCAAAGTCTTCAATGGTTTCTTACAAATTTTAGGATTGTTAGTTCTATTTCAGTGAAAATGATATTGGAATTTTGATAGAACATGCATTGAATCAGTACACTGCTTTGGGTAGTACTGACATTTTAGTAATATTAATTCTTAATTATGTTTTCATAATATTACTTTGTTTCTTTTAGCACTTTGGAAAATGTAAAAATATTGTAAACATAGTATTTAGTCTTTTCAACCACTCTGTGAAGCAGGAAGGAACTGGTATTATTTTTCCCAGTGTAGAGATAAAAATCTGACCCTCAGAACATTATGCAATTTGCCTAAATTTATTAGTAGGCAAGTTTAAAAGCCAGGCTAGAACTTGGGCCTCTGGTTCTACTCTGGCACACTTTTCAAAACAATACATTGACTTAATTAATTCATTAGTAAGTTATGTACTAAGTACCTACTATGTCTTGAGAAAGGCTATTCCTCTCCTGGTAGAAAAGGTCTTGTAATCTAATGAAATAAAGAAATACATATATATATATATATATATATATATATATATATATATATACACACACACACATATACAAATTGATCATAAAATGTGTTAAGTGCATTAAAAGCAAAACACCATAGAGATACCATAGGCCAAAGAAGGCCTCTGGGAGTTGGATGGCCAGACTAAGCAAATAAAAATACAGGACCCAGTTAAAACTAAATTTCAGATAACCAACACATTTTCTATTTGTATACTTGTGTCCTATGCAATATTTGCAACACACTTACACTAAAAATATATCATTCATCTGAATTTCAAATTTAACTGGGAATCCTGTATTTTATCTGGGAAGTGACATTTGATTTAATGCCTACATGACATTTTGACTAAGAATGAAACAAAGGAGCTAACTATATTAAAGATCCAGGCAAAGAACATTCCAATAGAGGATCAGCTAAATGTCTGAATCCAGAAACTTTTTGAACAATCTAAATAAGCCAGTGTGCTTTGATGTTAGTGAGTGAGGATGATAATGGTTCAAGATGATGTTAGAGAGGTAAGCAGGCCAGGTAATATAGAGCCCTCTAGGTGAGGAATGTGGAATCTATTCTTTTTAAAAATATATTACTAACTTTATTGGGGTGACATTGGTTAGTAAAATTATATAGGTTTCAAGTGTACATTTCTATAAAACATCATCTATATTTTACATGGTATGTTTACCACCCAAAGTCAGTTCTCCTTCCATCATCATATGTTGACCCCCACTCTTCTACCAGCCCTCTCCCTCCTTACCCTCTGGTAACCACTAAACTGTTGTCTGTGTCTATGAGTATTTGTTTCTTTGTCTGTTTGTCTTGATCCTTTGTTTCCTTCAGTTTTATACCCACCTATGAGTGAAGTTATATGGTTCTTGATTTTTTTTTCTGTCTGACTTATTTTGCTTAGCATGATAATCTCAAGATACATACATGTTGTTGCAAATGACACTATTTCTTCTTTTCTTATGGCAGAGTAGTATTCCACTGTGTATATATGCCATGTCTTATTTATCCAATCATCTATAGAAGGACACTTTCGTTGCTGCCTTGTCTTTGCCACCATGAATAATGCTACAACACACCTAGGGGTACATATATCTTTATGGATAAATGTTTTCAGATTTTTTGGTTAGATATCCAGAAGAGGGATTGCTGGTAGTATGTTAATTCTATTCTTAATTTTTTGAGGAAACTCCATATTGTTTTCTATATAGGCTTTACCAAATTACATTGCCAACAGTGGTGTATGTGGGTTCCCTTTTCTCGACAACCTCTTAAACACTTGTTATTATTTGTCTTGTTGATGACAGCCATTCTAACAGGTGCGAGGTGATATCTCATTGTGGTTTTGATTTGCATTTCCCTAATAGCTAGTGAAGTTGAGCATTTTTTTCATATATTTGTTGGCCATTTGTATGTCTTCTTAGGAGAAGTGCCTGTTCAGGTCCTCTACCCATTTTTTTTATTTGGATTGTTTATTTTTTGCAACAATTATATATATATATATATATATATATATATTTTTTTTTTTTTTTTTCCCAAATACTAGCCCCTTAACAGAGGCATTGCTTGCAAATATCTTCTCCCATTTGGTTAGTTTCTTCTTTGTTTTGTTGATGGTTTCTTTTGCTGTGCAAAAGGTTTTCAGTTTGATACAGTGCCATTCTTTTATTTTTGCTTTTACTTCCCTTGCCTTTGAAGTCAAATTCATAATATCCTTTCTTAACGCAAAGTTTATAAGCTTAGTACGTATGCCTTCTTCTCTGCAATTTATTATTTTAGGTCTTATGTTTAGGTCTTTGATCAAGTTTGAGTTAATTTTGGTAATAGGTGACAGATAGCAGTCTTGTTTTGTTCTTTTATATGTACCTTTCTAATTTTCCCAGCACCATTTATTGAAGAAGGATTCATTTCTCCATTACATGTTTTTAGGTGCTTTATTGAATATTATCTGCCCAAATATATGTGGGTTTATTTCTGGGTTTCAAATTCTATTCAGTTGGTCAGTGTGTCTGTTTTTCTGCCAATAACTTGTTTTGATTATTGTCACTTTGTAGTATAAAGTCAGGGATGTTGATACCTCCAGTCTTGTTCTTTTTTCTTCAGATTGCTTTGGCTATTTGGGGTCATTTTTTGCTTCCATATAAATCTGATCATCTTTGTTCTATTTCTTGAAAAAATGCCATGGAGATTTTGATGAGGTTTGCATCAAAATATATATTGGTTTGGGTAATATGGCCATTTTCACTATGTTGATTCTTCCAATCCATGACCATGGAATATCTTTCAATGTCTTTGTGTCTACTTCAATTTCATTTAATAATGCCTTACAGTTTCAGTATATAGGCCCTTCACATAATTTGTTAAGTTTATTACTAGGTATTTTATTCTTTCAATTGTAATTGCAAAATAAATTTTTCTTTCATTTCTTTTTCTAAAATTTCATTGTTAGTATATAGAAATGTGATGGATTTTTGTATGTTGATTTTGTATCCTGCAACTTCACTGTATTTGTTTATTATTTCTAGTAGTTTTTTTTTTTTTTGGTGGAGTCTTTAGGGTTTCCAGTATAAAGAATTATGTTATCTGCAAAAGTGACAATTAAACTTTTTCATTCCAAATTTGCATGCCTTTTATTGCTTTCTCTTTCCTGATTGCTCTGGCTATGACTTCCAATACTATATCGAATAATAGTGGGCATCCCAGTCTTGTTCCTGATTTTATCTCCTAAGAAGCTATAAGGTTGGAAAGGCATTGTCTGACTTGTGCTTTGAAACGAGTCTTCTGGATTCTGTATAGAAAAGAGATTGGAGAGTTAGGGCAAAAATTGAAGAAAGGGACATGATTAAAAGACACTTTCCAAGGTCCTTGTGAGAAAACCTTGGCTTGAATTCATTCAGTGGTGGTGGTAGGCATAAAGAAATAGATAGATTTGAATTTGAAGTTTTAGATGTGATTTAAAAGACTTACTAATAAATTTTGTATGGTGGATGAGAAAAGGGGGAAATTAAGAATGGCTTCTAGGTTTTAGACTCAAGAAACTGGGTATATAGTGATGGCATTTTCTGAGATTAGGAAGAATTTATAAAGAAGAAAACAGGATTGAGGATTGGTAATCAAATTATCTGTTTTCAGCATCTTAAGTTTCAGAGGCCTACTAGATTTATAAGTAGAGATGTCAAATCAACATTTGGTTCTCATCCAAGAGAGCAGGATGAGTATCCTCAATAAAAGTGATATTTAGAGCAAGGCCAGGGAAAATACCACCACCACCACCACACACACACATACAAAAAACAAAACCAAAAAAAGTGGGAGAGAGAGAGAATTTACATAGAGAAAATTGAAAGTTTCATGACAAATTCGTGGAACAATTCAACTTTTGAAAGAGTAAGAATTAGCAACAGAAAAGGAGGAGGAGGACCTAACAGGTTAGGTCAAATAAGCAAGGTGAAAAAAATGTTTCATGAAGTATGCAATGAGATTGAGGCACCTATCTTCTACTAAACTGCTGAGACTTAGAACAGATTTAAGGTGGAGATATATCCTTTTGATTTGGCTACATGGGCTCTTTGTTCACTTTGGGAAGAAGAGTTCTTCAAAGGTACTAAATGAAAAATTTAAATATAATCTTTTGATATTTTGTGACTGAAATCAGAGTTTGTTTAAATAATGTTTAGATTGCTATTTGTTGGGGATTCAAACACTATGAACTCTCCAATATATTAAAATGTGTTGTGCTATTCATCTTCTAAAGTATTCTTCGCTATTTACACTTTTCTTCCTTTACCAAGCATTTGTTCAGTGTCTATTATATACAATCAATGGTCTAATTTTTGTGGATGGAATGAAGTCAAAGATGTCTTTATTTATTTATTTATTTTTAAGATTTTTTTTTAATTGGGGAATTGGGGGGATGGAAACAGTGCTGGGGAATTGGGGGAAGGTGAACAGACAAGTTTCTGTCATTTTGTTCTTCAGTCTAGTTGTGGAGGACGTTGCTTCACTGGCCCAAGTTGGCACCATCATTACGCTCCTCCCTGGCGAGGCAGATCAGTAGCCGGCTTCTGGATGGCCGCTCACTGCGGCTGCTGGCTGCTCACGCTGGCTGCTGGCTACACACGGTAGCCCAAGGCAACCCACTGCCACAGGGGTTGCAGCCTATGCCATCGCCGGTGACTCACGGCAGCCCAGCTCCAGGTTGAGCTTTTTTTGTTCAGCATCTTAGCTGTGAAGGGCAGTGTCACTGGCCCTCATATATGGGATCTGAACCAGGGCCCTGTGGTGTCCCAAGCCAGTTCTTAACCATCATGCCACTTGGCCAGCCCCAAAGATGTATTTATTAATCCCAGGAAAGATGTTAAGTGAAAGAAATTATAGGTCTGAAATAAACTATACAATAACATTTTATAAGTTCTAAAATAGAAATATTAAGTTGTACAAAATTCTTTTGAGCAAATTTGGTGCACCTACATTTAAACTGGAACATAATATGCCAACTATTGAATTCCAATTAAGAGTGCTTTTTGAGTCATCCTCCTTCTTCCTGGTCCCTAGAAGCTGAATTTGGTAAATCACTTGGTAAAAAAAAAAAAATCACTGTTATTATATTTTCTACATTGTCTTTTGTCATTCACAATGAAATTTTGTACTACATTTTTAAAGCAGCTGATGTTAATTTTACCCTAAAATTAATTACTTACTTTAGTGCAAAATCCAGCATATAGAGGTTTCAAATACATTAAAGATATCAATCACAATGTTCACTGCAATACACTGCCAGTATTTTTTATCTGGATAATCCAAATACATTCACTAAGCTTTGTTAATTTAATCTTGCCAAATCCACTGAAATGTAAACAATATAACATGCATATTTACCCTCTAGGAATGAATCCATAACATTGCACTTTATATATAAATCTATATTTGTGTATCCTTAGAGGTAAGATCAAGTCATTTTTTTTTAAGTTTTTTTTTTTTTTAATTGGGGAATTGAGGGAGGGGGAAGAGCGTTCGGGAATTGAAGAATGGGAAATGGCAAGTAGCTGTCCTTTTGTTCTTCAGTCTAGTTGTGGAGGACGTCACTGCACTGGCCCATGTTGATGTTGTCATTGCGCTCTTCCTGGGTGAGGCAGTCGCTCGCCGGCCATTGGATGGCCGCTCATGGCGGTTCACAAAAGCACATGCCAGCTGCCAACCAGCTCCACTGCAGCCCAAGCTATTGCCAGCGACTCACGGCAACCCAGCTGCAGGTTGAGCTGTTGTTCACCATCTTAGCTGTAGAGGGCGCAGCATCACTGGCCCTCATGTGGGATCCAAACCAGGGCCCTGCTGCTCAGAGCTGGTGTCCCAACCCAACTCTTAACCAATGTGCCACTCGGCAGACCCAAGATCAGCTCATTTTCATGATCCTGATGAATATTTATGCTTCATTGTTTGTATCCAATTAAAATGTGTTATAGTTTTCTCAAGGAGATGATTTGTTTCATGCTTATATTTATGAAAAAAATGTATATTTAATCTTTCCATAATGCTTAACTGGAGAAAGTTTTTTAGAGAAAGTAGCCTTAGGAAAGTTTGAATGGATAGAACTACCATTCTATCTGATGGTTTGAATGGAATGAAGTGCTGTGTTGAATCATGCTGAGGAAAAAAAAAATTCCCCAAAAAGTTAGATATGTAATTCTCTCAAAAATTGATTAATGTCTCCAGCTTTTGAAAATATTATCTCTACCCACCAGTCTTCATAAAGTTATCAATTAAACTTTTTTCCATTATGTTAAACAGCACAACTAATGACTATACTGTAGAAATAGTAGTATTGCTGACCAAAAAAAAAAAAAAAGAGATCAATTGCAGTAATATAGTTTCTATATTTTTTCAAAAAGAATTTGGACAAAACCATGAATATTTTGATATATGATCATTATCATAATCAAATATCATAGAAAAAATATGTGTGGTCATTCATGTAAATGAAGATATGGCGATATAATTCTACCAAAGTATTTTCAATTGATTAGCTGTTTCATTAGAGTAAATTTCAAATGATAGTTTTAATATTAAAAATAATGAGAAAAGAATCTTGGTTTTGGTAATAAAAAATTACTACTACTATTACTTCTACTTCTACTAATTAACCAAATATTTATTGAACACATACAACATTCCTAATCAGTTAGCATACATTATATAATTTAATTATAATGATATTCATATAAGTTAGGTAAGTTATTTTCCTCATTTTTATATTAGGAAATGTATACAGGAAGTTTAATGAAACTGCCTAATGTTGTGACTGAAGGGTGGAACCAGAATTTAACAAATGCTGGTGTGTCTTCAAACATTGGCTCTTAACCCTCTATACAAATAAAATATTTCATCCAAAGGGTAAAATCAAACTAGTATTGTTAAGATGAGCTGTGTAAATCTTGAAAACCTATCACTTTATAGCATAATATTTTCTCTTTTATTCTACCTTAACAATTACATTTTTATTATTTTACCAAAGAAAATATATAATAATTTGAAATTTTAGATAGTATTGATGAACACTCTTCTGTCTCACCCATCCTCTCTCTTTATTTCCACTCCCTGGAGGGAAAGATTTTCAACAATTTCAGTTATTTCTTGTGGTTATTGCCTTCATGTTTATAAATAATATATTTCAATATAATTTTCTCACATTATGTGTTTAGTGTACATAGGTCAGAATATTCAGTTGTGTCAACATCCTGGGTTTACTTAATTATGGCTGTATAAACATTTTTTAGTGTAGTGCCAAGTAATATACTGGGACACCATTTTCTTTGTGCATGGTGTTTTTTCCTAGAGTTATTTTTTCAAGTTTTCTTTTCTTCGGTGTTTTATATTGCTGTTTATAATTCTCCCAAACTTTCTATCAGAATACAATTTGCACATGGTGAAGCACATCAGGTGATGTCTCAGTTCCAATTAATTTTCTTTCCTGGAGTTAGTCCTCCCGATAGCCACTATTCTTTGCCCCGTTTGTACTCTAGTTTAGTAGGCCAGCAACACAGCTGGCTCTTTCTCTTGCTGATTTTCTTAGGATCAGCTTTCTTGTTCATTTTGCTAGAATGTGGCTTCCAGAAAAGTGTTGATAATGATTAGCATAAATAGTACATTTTTGAGATATTGTAAGCTTGAAAATGTTCTTATTCTACCATTATTTTTAATTTAGGTTTCTACTGTATAAAGAACTCCATTTGAAAATTCTTTTCCTTTAGAATTTTGAAGACGTTTCGCCTTTGACTTTGAACGGTTTTGTTGTTTGTTTTTATTAGAAATCCAATGCCATGTTAACACAATGTTTTCCATGTTTGTCTCTCTTTTTCCCCCCTCTTTATTGCCATATAGAGATATATTTTGGGAGACAATGGTCCATGAATATTTTCAGATTGCTGTATGATAATGGCTTGCTCAGCAGAGATTACTGACAACCTAGTTTAAAGGTATACATGAATGGCAAACATGAATTGGACTATTTCTTGGTGGGGTTGGGGGGACTTAAAGTCTTCTCTTTCCCAAAGCCATTCTTTCAGAGAGAGATGAAGTAAGGGTAGAGATTTACTCTTTTTTCTAGAGAGGATTGGTTTATATTTCAGAACAAAGGTCGCCCTCTCTCCCTCTCTCTTTCCTCATCCCTCCTACTCCCTCTCCCTCTCCCTTTTTCTCTCATTAGCTGTTATCTATCATCTATCTATCTATCTATCTATCTATGTATCATCTATCTATCATTTATCTATATCATCTATCTTCAGAGGTATGAGGGCCCGACGTGTCATCCTCCCTGTATAAGTTACAAGAATTTGTAAGTCCCTCTCATGTGCAGGTTAGAAAACCCCTGTCCTCTAAACAATTCTTTGGAGAATTGTGGTGTGGGGAACTGGTATTAGGATGCTACTCTGCCTGCCGTAATTACCATGAGTAACAAAAGGTTTGATCTCTCATCTGGAGGTCTGTATGCAGACTAACATATAACTGGATAAAATCTTAGACCTTCACAATTTCAGGTTCCAGTACATGCTCAATGTGAACCATTTGTTTATTATTTTTCCTGGATAGCCTCAATCTAGAAATAAATTCCCTTTAGTCTAGGATACGTCCTTGTGTTAGCTTTTGCTGATTCTCCATTTTCTCTGTTCTCACTTTCTGGAATTTCTATTAATTGTAGTTAGGCCATACTCTAGTTTTATTTTTCTTTCCAATTTTGCATGTCTTTTGTTTCCTGTTTTTGTTGCTGTTGGTATTGCTATCATTTCTGCAGTATTATTTACATTTAACACTCTTAGCAACATAAAAAACACAATCTTTATATTTTGATTCATATTTTAATTTCAAAGAAATATTTCATGTGCTATCCCTTTTAATAGATAATTATTATTTCATGTATAAAATATCTCACTATTTTGAATATATTGTATCCTCAGAGATTATCTATATTATTATTTTTTTCTTTCTAGTTTGATCCTTGTCTCTCACTTGTCTTTCCTCAAATATCCACATATTTTTGATTGTCCATTCATATAAAATTCTGAGGCACTAAATACCTGATTATACACTTTCTGGGAGGTAAAGTTGGACTGGGGACTTGCCAATTGTTAGGATTTCCAGGAAGGTATTCCCAAATGTCTGTATGCATTAGTCTTTTTTCTGAGACCACTTAGTTTCTGACTGGAGTGGAGTGATGGAAGAGAATGAATGTTGATGTATGACTACCATTATTTTAAAACTGTGCAGTCCCAGAGATGTTGGAGATTTAATCACTCAAGATTTTTAAATGTGAGATTGAATGTGGTAGGTGTGTGGTTCTCTGTCTATGAAGGCATATGCACCAGAGCAATCTGAGAGGCAAAAATGTATCATAATTCATCATAAAATGTCCCCACATTCTTGGTGAGCAGATTCAGGAGCTAAGACAAAACTCTGTTAATAAATAAACACAATTGAAAACAAAAGTCAATATGAAAGTTACTAAATGCATCAAAGTAAGTAACTATTCAAACTTCTAGACTTCAATTAATTGATTACTTTGTTTTTGTCTATGTTATCTGACAGTTATCATAAGGGAAAATGAATAATAATGAAAATCATTACCATTTATTGAGTAGGTACTATCTTAAATACAATCTTGAGAGTTTTTACATGTATTATTTCATTCAATGATGAAAATCATAATTACAATAAATAAATTGCTTTTTTAGCTTAGAAAATTAAACTATATTTGTAGTTACTTTAACTGACTCTATAGTATTATCTGAATTTAACTGTCTTCTAGATTTTTTTTATTTCTATATCCATTTTAAAAAACATTCATTTTGTAATATATGAACTTCCCAAGGCCATATTATTTTTGCCACACAGTCTCTAAAACACATAAAGATTACATATTTATATTACTGTCATTTGTGTGTATATCTGCACACAGGTACTTAGAGAGATAATGTACAGGATTCACAGATCATGTTTCACTTTAATTGCCCTACAATAATGCATTTAATTATCTTTAATAGCCCTTATAAATTTATTTTAATTATCGTAGCAATTAAGTTCAGGCATGCTTCTTAATTTATTTATATTTGCCTATTATTTGCAGTTGGTTTTTAGTTAATGTAATTTATGACTAAAACATCTGTTACTTATAAGTGTTTTTAAACTGTTTTCCATGACATAAGAATTGGCTGCTTATTAATCGACCTATAAAACCTCCTTTAAATGCATTTTATATATTTGTTTTAAAGTTCAAATTATTGTAAATCAGAATATTTATCGCAGATATTTGTCTCTCTAAAAGTTGTTTTCAAAATTACTTTAAAAAACATTTCTTTCATAACCTGTGCTCTTGCACTGAACATCAAATAGTACAAATTTTTGTTCAGCATTTATCTTAAATTAAATATGTGGTTTTCCAGGAAGATTTCATTTTGACTTTTTGGGATTAACAATTTATTCTAGAATACATTTTAGCTGACCAACCTATAACAAGATCATTAAAGAAAAATAAAGATGGACACAACATTTTCTTTTCACAGTTCCTCAGGGACTCTTTGTCCTGCATGATTTCTTCAAGATAATGGCAAATGGCTCATCAGTGACACCTGACATTTTCTTAATTACCCTTAGGGCACATGACAGGAGTACGTTCTGATGTGAATCCTTTCAATTTTTCCAGGAGATATTTTCTTGTTTCAGCTTGATTCTCTCTCCATGCTCCAGGTAACAAGTTTCTTCCAACATTAAAAGCTTTATTGCTGACTATTACCAATAGTTCTCCTTACCTGTCAAAGTAAGGTAATCTCCTTTGATTCTCCTTTCTTTCTTAATATATTCATATAGTTTCCTGAAGAGCAGGTAATGTTTTATGGACACTGTTAGGGGAATATTCTCCCTATTTCTGGCCTGCCTACATTACATTTACATTTGCCGAACGAATTAGACATTTCAGCTTTTCACCTGACCTTAAAACCTATACATAGTCAATGATCAATTATTAAACTCTAGGCATATTTTCATGTTCAATTTAGTGAAACAATAGGGTTTCTCATCAAAATGAATTCCCAGTAGGTGACATTAAAATACTCTTTGTTTTTTAATTATTATATTTGAGTTAAAATTATGCCTGTGCAAGAATTAGTGAAAGAGTTACATCAGAAACTCTCTTCATGGGAGTGAAAGTATTGGATTTGGAAAGCTAAGGCTATGGACTAAATTATGTCTCTTTGTGACCCTGGAACAAATTTCATCCTCCTCCTATTCTGTTTCAATATATAAGAAACGTGCCCAAGAATTCCTGCTCTACCTATCTCACAAAGGACTGTGCATATGAAAGGACTTTGTAGACCATGAAGCTACAGACAATTGCAGTCTGCTGTTATTAAAAATGCATTCTATAAAGTACAAATAAGGAAAAGGTAATCTCTGAAGAGCTCAGAAAAACTGTTGAGGTAATGTTTTCCAAACTTATACATTCCCCTAGCATTTAAGGTTATCCTCTAGAAGCACTATTGTTTAGTTTATTTAGTCAGATGTTACAGAGTATAGAAATCTGCTTTTCTAGCTTTATACTGTAAAGTGGATAATCTTTATGTCATTCCCTAAGGGAGTAGGAGGCTATCAAAAGCTCTTCCTACACAAGTCTCTCCAGCTGAGTACATACACATACCTTTTCAGTTCAGTGTCAAGCACCCATTGAACTCTGTGTCAGCTGAAGAGATACTCGAATTTCCTTCTAACTTTCATTGCTAGTTCTCATTGATGCTGAGACATTACCGCTTGGTGTGCTCTCGCTTCCTATGCTCAGGGCTAAAATTCCGGCACAAATATCAGAAAACTGGAAAATACGTATGTTCAATTCTTACTGGGAGGCTGTCTTTCTTTAATGATTCACATTTGTCATTCCATTTTACTAGGCCAGACATATAGAAAACAAAGAGAAAAAAGGTTTCAGAGTTTGCCTAAGGTAGGAGAAAAAGAGGAAAAGGGATAATGTTTTTTGTATTTAATACATTTAAATTTTTAAGAAATTGACATTAATGATTAAAGTGCCTAGGATGATGCCCTAAGTAAACCTAGCCATAATAATTTTTTTACATATTTGTTTTGTTCCAACACTCCCAATTTTTTTTTCTTTTCCAAGATAATTATTTGGCATTTGATTACGTATTAGCTAAGTACTAACACTGGGCTTTGGGCAATTCACTCAACTTCTTTCAGACTCCACCTTCAAAGTTGTAAAATGGGACTGGTAATACTTACCTGACAGGATTTCTATAAGCAGTAATTGAGATAATTTATAGGAACATTTCTAAATGAGTAAAATATATTTTTGTTAACAGGTTATGATAATGTTCCCCAGCCCGCGTCTTCTTGAGGAAAAGAATGCTGTCAAGAGACAGCATTTTGTGCAAGTATAAGATAGCAAGAAATTTATTAGTAAAAGCAGATACATTCCAAGATGCAGAGCAGACCAATCCCAAGACGGGGAAAGGCCTGACAATTACATTCACGAACTTGCCACTGTACATTGACACTGGCAGCACTTTACAAAGAGCTCAGTAAGGTTTCATAACCTTGGTATATCAGTGTCTCACAGCTGTGTTCGTGTCGATGTGCGGCGGTGTCTTGCTTCTTGGAGCTCATTATTGCTGTTGTGTGTTTTTGTGTGCCATTGCGAGCATGTCTGAGCTTGAATAAGAGCAATGTACAAACATTAAATTTTTTGTTAAACTTGGCAAGAGAGAAAGTAAAATCAGGGACATTTAGTCCAAGTTTATGGGGATAATGTCATAAAGAAAATGGCAGTGTACAAATGGATTAAATGTTTTACTGAGGAGAGAGAACATGTCCCTGATGAAGAGAGGTCAGGACAGCCAGTAACAAGCAGAACTGATGAAAACGTTGCAAAAAATCATCAAACTGTGCATCAAAATTGTTGGCTGACTGAGAAAAGCATAGCAGACCAAGTAAACATCAATAGAGAAATAGTTAAGAAAATCTTAACTGAAAATCTTGGCATGAGAAAGGTGTGTGCAAAAATGGCTCCGAATGAGCTCACCAATGAACAAAAGCAAAGGAGAGTCGAAGTTTGCCAAGACCTTTTGGAGAGGGAAGACGATGTTTTGAGCTGTGTTATCACTGGTGATGAAACATGGGTGTACCAAAATGACCCTGAAACAAAGTGTCAAAGTGCACAATGGAAGTCAGCCAATTCTCCATGACTAAAAATGTTCCATCAGTCTAAATCAAGAGTCAAAACAATGTTGCTAACCTTTTTTGATATCAGAGAGATTATTTATCATAAATTTGTACCAATGGACAAACAGTTAATCAAATTTACTATTTGGAAGTGCTGAAAAAGCTATTTGAAAAGTTAGACCAAACAACCTGAACTTTTTGCCAATAATTCATGGCTCTTGTATCAGGACAATGCACCAGCTCAATGGCACTGTGTGTGAGGGAGTTTTTAGCCAGTAAACAAATAACTGTATTGGAACACCCTCTGGACCCCAAAGATTCTTTATTTACCCAAAGACAAAGGAAATATTGAAAGGAAGACATTTTGATGACATCCAGGACATCATGGGTAATACATCAACAGCTCTGATGGCCATTCCAAAAAAAGGGTTCCAAAATTGCTTTGAAGGGTTGACTAGGTGCCGGTGTCAGTGCATAGTTTCCCAAGGAGAGTACTTTGAATGTGACCATAGTGATATTTAGCAATGAGGTATGTAGCACTTTTTCTAGGATGAGCTTGCGAACATAATTGTCAGACCTTGTATGAAGACTATTATTTCTATAGGTAGAATTGCCTGCCCCCTCCCTTCCCCTTATTTGTTTCTCTCCTACTGAAGTGTATAGCCCTCCCTTTTGGTTCTCAAGGTAGTTTCTGCCAATTTTCTTTCTTTTTTTTTTTAATTGGGGAATTGGGGGAGGGGAACAGCGTTGGGGAATCGGGGAAGGGGAAGAGACAGGTTGCTGTCCTTTTGTTCTTCAGTCTAGTTGTGAAGAACGTCGCTTCACTGGTCCATGTTGGTATTATCATTATGTTCTTCATGGGTGAGGCAGTCATCACTGGCCATTGGCCGCTCATGACAGCTCATGAAAGCTCACGCCTGCTGTGGCCAACCCCACTGCAGCCTACGCTGTCACGGGAGACTCACGACAGACCAGCTCCAGGTCAAGTTGTTGTTCACCATCTTAGCTGTAGAGGGCGCAGTGTCACTGGCCCTCATATGTGGGATCCGAACCGAGAGCCCTGCTGCTCAGAGCTGGCATCCCAAGTCAACTCCTGACCAATGCACCACTCAGCCAGCCCGCCAAATTTCTTTTTATAATTTGCTTGAGAAGCTCACAGAAATGGTCCTAATAAGCAGGATGTAGTCTCCGATAAGCAGTATGTCTCCCTTCCTTCATCTGACATCTAACAACACATCCCTTTGATTTAGGGATGTGCATAAGCCTGGAATCTTGCTGGACTAGTATGGCATCAGTGCCCTAAGTGAGGGGAGCTGCAAAGGGCCTTGACCCAAGTAGGAGCTGCAGCAATAGGCTTTCTAACTGGGGCTAAGTCTCTCCTCCTCATTTCTACCTACCTACCTACCTAACCTATCAATTATTGGTATACATTTTACCTCCAGCACAATCAGTAAAATACAAACAGATAGACCTACAGACAAAAACGTAAGACATTGGGCTTGTATGCCAAAGAGTATAAATTATAATTGTAGATACAAGGAACATTTACACTATACAAGAACAGAATACATGGAAGTAAATTTGCTAAATTTTGTGGCTTATTATAACTAGGTATTCAGGAAGGTTAAGATTACTAAAAACTGAGATAGTTTGAAGAGATACTTAGAGATATTCTAGGAGGCTTAAGAATATACAGGATTCAGGTAGACAGAGGTTGGATAAAGAAACTCACCAGTAATAGAGTAGTATTTATGACTATAAATGCAGAATAAGTACATCACTTTCTAGAGCAAGAAGACTAATAAGCTTATAGGAACAAAAAACAAATGCTTGAAATATCTTTAGACAGACATGATGAAATCAGTCAAGAGAAAAGTTTCAAAGTTACAGACATACTGAATTTAATGGGGCAGGAAATACAATTTAATGAAAGCTTTTGAGCAATGAAATTATATAAGAATTTTTCTAAGTTGTTCTGCTTTTAAAAAATAGTTTAGCAATGATTAGAATAGAAATTAGAGTTAGGAAAACCGGTATGAGTTTGTGGTACCTATTTCTATTCAAGATGATGACATTATGTACTCAGATACTAACAGTAAGAATAGAGAAAATGAAAATACTTAGCTCACAGAAAAACAATAATATAGTCAAGACTAACTATAAGCTCTAAGATTGACAGAAGCTGAAGCAAATCTCACTATGACTCTTCCCTGATAATTTTTCTAACCCTAACATTGCAATATGAGTAAAATCTAGTTAAAAATAACATTAGTAACAACCATATAAAAATAAAAATAACTCACTGAAAAAAGGAAACTGATATGTATGTATTAAGAAGGGATCATTTCTGTGTTCTGACAGAAGAGTTTCTGAACTGATTTTTAAAATGTTCAGATATCATATATCTGATTGTTTAGCTTCAGCTTACAAAGCTCTCATTGTCTGACTACTTCAGTTACTAAATAAGATTCAACAGTATGGAGCCCTCAAAAGTCTGTTGTCTGGGCTGATTTTGCAAAATTGCTCTCTACTAGATATACTTCTGAAAGCAGTTGTCAAGTCAAACAAGGCTGTATTGGCTGCAAGCTATTGAAAGCAAAGAGACAAACATAAAATAAATAGTTGACCTGGTTCAGCTTTACAGTGAAGGAAAGCTACGCATGTCAGTCAGATCATCAGACAATTCTTCCTGGAACAGATGAAACATAGCAGAGAAAGGGAAAAATAAAAACTGAAGCCTGGAAAGGCTATAAAGACCAAGGTAAAAAAAAATAAGACACAGTGGAAAACAAAAGGCAGACACAACACAGTAAAAAAAAAAAAAAAGACAGATTTGTTTTTATTTAGTAGAAATTTCAAGCATCCATTTCCCCTTCTTTTCAAGTTGATCACCTTAAGTCCATAATGGTTCACAGAAACAACCCAAAAAGCACAGGAGAGCAAAAGGAACATCTGATGGGGAAAGGAATCAATGAAGACAAGCCGGTTTAACTTTGAAGAATTATTAACCACCAGAAAAATCAAAATGCTTAAGAAACAAGGAGGTGTAAGTCAAAGAGGAGAGTGTGAAGGATTTATTTTTAAATCCAGTTGACATGCCAGTTTACCCAGCCAAGAACTAAGGTAATAGCTTAAAACATCTTGGGAACTTTTCTATGAAGTATGGTAAAACGAGAATAGAAAGGGCTTGCCAGCTCTGTAGGTATTCACATACTTATTGAATTCCTAATTACCCAAAGGCATCTTTTTTTTTTAATCTGATGTTCTTTGTTCACTGCTGTTAAAAAATTAATATCACTTTAAGTCACACTGAATCTATGATGGGTAAGGTTGGAAAGAACAATTCTTTCTAATGAGGGGTCTCAAGTTTCCTTTAAATGACACCTTTTATGAAGCTGAACAACTAGTACTTCTTACTTAGAAACATAGCCTATGGTTATTTCCTACTTATGAAAGAGAGTTTTGAAAATAAGTAAATCACAATGTAAATCCACCAAAATTATCACTTCATATTTACTTATGTAAGCATGACAGACACAGCTGGCATACGTACTTGACTCTGAGATAAGACCATGTGCTAATGACAACTAGAAAATATGCTTTCCTAAGTTTTCTATTACCTTTTAGGAATATTAAATAGTACTATATATTACAATTTTTAACTTATATAGAATTAAACTTAATGTTTTGGTGAAATATAGATAAAAAGATAGATAGCTACACACACACACACACACACACACACACACATTTTAAAATATCCATACTGTAACACCACTACATCCACAAAGTATTTTCTCCATCTCCTTGGTTTTCCCTAGAATCTATCACTTCCTCTGAAGGGATGAAGAATGTATATTTTCCTAAATCCATGTATTTTAAGTTGGGAAAATATTTGAGTATTCCTCCAGTTTTCCCTTGCCACATTCACTGCTCCACTATCTTGAATAAAGTTCCATCTCTTCTGAGTCTCATGTTCAGGTTCACCACCAGTACCTTTCTCCTCCTCAGTATAAACTACTAACCTAGTAGCCACCCCCTTTCAGTTTTAAGAATGCATTGTCTTTTTTTCCATTTATCTTAACACCTGTATCATGTGGGTGACATCATTTTCCACATGGAACCTCCACGCACCACGGTCATCCACTTGAGCAGAAATTTTCGCTTCCACTGTACTTCAGCCACATCCTTCTATGGCCACAAACTCAATTTTGTCAAATGCCTCAAACTATTACACCTGTAACATAATAAGCATATCTGCGATATTGTGATTTATAATGTCAAAGATGTATTTGGTCTTCAACCTGTTTCTGGCACAGAGTTTCTAACTGTCCTGGAATTTCCTGTGATGAGAGCCTTAATGGTGATTTTTATTATGTTAATGGAGTGACTTTTAGAAAACACCTAAGTATAGGGCCTGATGACCAAAGCAACCAATTTTAAGATTAGAGGATTGGAACTTTTGGTCCCACCCAGCCCCCTACTTCAGGGAGGTGAGAGTGGCTAGAGATTGAGTTCAATCACCATTGGCCAATGATTAATCAAACATGTTTATGTTATGAAAGCTCCGTGAAAGCTCCAAAGGACTTGTTTCAGAGCTTCTGGGTTGGTGGAGATGTGGGAAGAGTGGCCTGCCTGGAGAGAGCATAAACTCAGCCCTTTCCTCATACTTTGCCCTATGCATTTATCTGGCTGTTGCTGAGTTATATCCTTTTTATAATATATTGGTAATATAATAAGTAAAATATTTCTCTGACCTCTGTGACCATTCTAGAAAGTTAATTGAACCCAGGAAGGGAGTTCTTAGAACCCCAATCTATAACCAGTTAGTCAGAAGCACAGGTGACAACCTGGACTTGCCATTGGTATGTGAAGCAAGTGTGTGGGGGGAAAGGAAGGGGAAGGGGGGGAGGTGGGGGAGGCAGTCCTGTAGAACCGAGGCTTTAACCTGTGAGATCTGACTCTATCTCCAGGTAGGTAGTGTCAATACTGAGTTACATTGTAGGACACCTAGCTGTTATCCAATAGTTCCTTGGTGTGGAGGGAAAAAAAATCAAAACTCTCACACATTAGAATTAGTATCAGAGTGTTACCAGTCCAAAGTCCCTTTACCCACCAGTCCAAATTCCATGTACCCAAAGCTTCAAAAAGCCAAGGGAAAGTTTAATGATTGAGAAGGTGCCAACAGAGAAGATGCCAACAAATCCATCTTAAGAAAGTACAGAGTTCAGGCTTCTTTTTTTATGTCAAGGGACTAGGGAAATGGAAGGGGCTGTTTTTGCAAAACTCAAGCTGAAAACAGAATTCCTCTAATGATTAGCATATCTATATGCAAGACTAGGCAGGAGCTATGAGCCTGAAAGCCATAGGAACTCCGTAGGGTTGAACAAGATGGAATTAGAGAAACCAGCATTTCACTGTTACAAGAATTGTATTATCCATCCCACTCTAACTAAAATTACACTTCCTTTGGTTTACTTAACTCAGTTACTCTCTTTACCTTTTCTTCTACCTAATAATCTCCTCTAGTCCCTTGACAGCAAAGCTATTTTATTAAATCATTTTTCACTTTTTAAAAAAATTCTGACCCTATGATGATATCCTTATTGATTCTCAGCTGATGATTTGTATTTTTAATTCAAAGACAGTAAGGAAGTAATCAAACAGAAAAACCTTCAACTTTCTTCCATCAAACTAAAACTCTTACAATTTTTTATGGTTCTGTCTTTTTGTCTGCTTCCATGTTATTCTGTCTCATGAACTTGTACTCAGACTCTGGTCAGGTCTTTGATATCTTGACGTCCCCCAACTCTCATAGGGTTGGAGTCAAGTGCTGCTTCCATTTCTTCTCAAAGCATCTTATATTTCCTCTTTTTTTCAATATATCTATTGACTTATTGCAATAGCACATTAAGCTAGATGAACCCTTCATTCAACCAAGCAGACCCTAGACTATTCATTTGTATACATACACATATGTACACATACATGAATACAAGTATATGCATGTGTCCACATATAATATACACAGATATGCACACACACACACACACACACACACATATATATATATATATATATATATATATATATATATATATATATATATATATATAAGTATACAGTTTTTCCTTTAGTTAACCATTACACAGTTCATTCTCAGTATGAACTGTCTTTCCACTACTTTATGAAGTCCTTAGCCAAAAGAACACCTTAATATTTTCATAGATATTTTAAATACAGTTTTAGATTTATAGGAAAACAGAAAAAATGATAAAGTTCTCATAAATAGAACATCCACTTTACATTATTAACATCTTACTTTAATGTGGTGCATTTGTTACAATTAATAAACCAATAGTAATACATTGTTATTAAAGTTCATAGTTTAGATTTCCTTAGCTTGTTTACCTAATGTCCTTTTTATGTCTGAACCTCATCCAAGTTACCACATTATGTTTAGTTTAGTTTAGTTTAGTTTAGTTTAGTTTAGTTTAGTAGTTTAGTTTAGTTTAGTGATATTTCCTTAGGCCCCTCACAACAGGAACAGTTGTTCAGACTCCTTCTTTGCATGACTGTTAGTTTTCAGAACTACAGATCAGTATTTTTTAGGATGCTGTGCTATTTGAATTCGTCTAATGTTTCTCTCTTGATATGACTAGGGTTGTGGGTTAATGGGACGACTTTCAGAGAGGTAAAGCATCATTTCCTTACATGGTAGAAGGGGTAGATAATATTTACATAATTTGTGACTATCGATGGTGCCCTTGACTGCCCAGCTGAGGTAGTGTTTGCAAGAGTTCTCCACTATAAATTTACCCTCTCCCTATTTTTCAAACTGTGCTCTTTGGAAGTAATTAACTGTGTGCAGCCCAGACTTAAGAAGAGGGAGTTATACTCTTTCCGTGATTATCTATATAAATCATTTGGCATTCTTCTGTGTGGAAGATTTGTCTCTTCTCCCTCATTTATTAATTGTTTTAATCACTTAATCATATCATTATGGGTTCATAGGTAATTATGTTATCCTGTGGTTTATAATTCATTACTACTTTATTTTATTGTTCAAATTGTTCCATCTTTGGCCGTTGGAAGCCCTTTCAGTTGGATCCTGTGCTCTTTGACACACTCATTGTGTGTGTATCGTGTGTATGATTGGTTGTGTTTTGTTGTTTAAGCACTTCTTGACTTTTTGACACTATAAGATGTTCCAAGCTCATCTTGTGTATTTCTTGCATCTGTCCTAGAATTAGCCATTTCTCCAAGGAGCTTGGTTTCTTTTATTGGAGAATGGTATTGAAAACTAAATTTGGGTGCTAGATATGATCATTGCTACAGTATATTTGTTTCTTTTAGGACCTCTCAGCTGACAGAGTAAGGAAATATACATTTGTATACTAACCTTTGTAGGGTCACATATTTGCATGTATTTCTGCATGTAACCCTTTGTATCTATATTAAGCTAAACATGAATTCTTACTGGTGCCTCCAACACTAATGCATTACCACATGGATCATTCTAACTCACTCCCTTTACTTATCTGTAAATTCACACTCTGACACTGAAAAGCCTGGCTCCCACAAACTGCCATCCATTGACTAGAGTCTGCACTTCCAATGAATGAGTACGTGTATGTCAGTACAGGATTGTCAAGTGTTGCCCCTGTAGAAATAAACTGTATCTATTGTACTAGAGAGGAGTGCTCCTTTGCTGTTGCTGTTGCTTTTGTTCTCACTGATTCCACCCATTTCTGGATGAACAAGAAAGGCTCCAATGTAATCATTTCCCCTGCAAACAGGGATTTATAATGGAGAGAGCTCTCGGTGTATTTTAAATTTTCCCTACTCCTGTCAGGTGCACGAGGTTATTTTTCTTCATTTATCACCATGAGAACCTGATGAGGTTCCTGGAGAAAGGACTCACAAATATGTAAGAGTCCCTCTAAGTCTGAGCCCCCCAAGATTTTCTCATTCTCTATCTAGTCCACACTCAGTCTCCAGCATATTGTCAAAATTAGCACCAATTGTTCCCACCCTGTAAGCTGCCCCAGTAAGCAGATCTCAGTTGTGATTCTCCCTATTCACATGCCACTCAAGCTTTTGAGGGGGCAGTTTCATGGTTTGGTGGCTCCAAAAAAATTAGTTGATTTATAGTTTTTTAGCTTTTTTTGTTCTTGTAGGGTCAGGAGTAATGACTTCCAAGTTCTGATTTTACATGTTGCAGCTGAAACCAGAAGTTTTCATATGATTTAAAGAAACATCTAGACTAGATAGACTCTTGACAAACCCAGGTAAACCTTTTTTCCATCATCTGAAAAAAGCCACCTGATGAGTGCTATGAATTCAGTTATTGTACAGACTTACCATCCATCTCCCCAGGCCAAAAATTAGGATCTTAGTTTGTTTGTTTTTAATGTATAGTAATGAGATAAAATGTATGATGGTAGGGCCGGCCGAGTGGCTTAAACTCTTGGTTAAGAGTTTGCTCAAGAGTTTGAGCTCTGAGCAACAGTGGTTCAAGTCCCGGCCCGAGCTGAGCTGTCACTGAGCTGCCAACAGGTGGCAGGATGGCTCAGCTAAAAAAGAAGAAAAAAGAAAAAAAATGTATGATGGTAATAATTTGATGTAAACACACTAACAAAATGAATGAAAGCTGAAAAGAAATAGAGAAGATTGGGGAAAATACAAAGCTGCTGCAGCTACCAAAAGATCATCCCCAAGCTGGCAATTTTTAACCGTTTTAAGGTAACTCACAGTCTTCCATATCCATTATGTAGATCCTGTCATGACTTATATATTTCCACAGAATGTAATAATTGAATTGTATAATTATAAGCTCAAGCAAAATAAATGAAAAAAAATAAGAAAGAAACTATGTTCAGTACATTACATGTAATAAAGCAGGAATGCATCTAATGTATTTTAGAGCAAACCCCATATGTAGTGCACTTAACACTTAAAAAAACAAATTGGGACTTAAGTGAGTCAGCTTCTATGTCCTGGAAAAACACTATTTAGAACACCTCAGTCCACCAGAGTTCTCAGAAGGTGAACCGTGTTTTTGCATATTTTATCTATGAACTATCGGCGACAATGTGTAATTGTAGCAAGAAGCAGCCATGTTAAAAGAAATATTTTTCTTACTACGCAGGTGATGCTATTATGGGGAAATCTCCATTAAATATCTTGACTATATGCATCACATAGGAATTTGGTTAATAGTTATCTAAATTCTTCTCAGTAAGAGTGAAGACAACACTGGGCTATTCCCTGATGATAGATTTTCTTTTAGGTACACGAAAATCTATTTTATTTTTAGCGACAGAGTCATCTTTTACTCTTTGTGAAAGTGGCAGAACAATAAATGCTTGCAATGTGACCATATCTTGTAGGTATTTGTTTAAAACCAGTTGGAAAGAGATAACTCAGTCTTCCCTTGTGAAGACACCTCTAGTGTGTACTTGCACTGCTTCATAAAACTGATTAGGGATTACCACTGGAAGAGCCTTATGACTGACTAATGGCTCTCGCTGACCAGTAATTGATCAAAAGATTATTTCCAGATTACATACCATCACGGCATTTTAGTACAGCAGACACAATTTATAGAGCTTATCATAGTTCAAAGTTATACTTCTTTGCCTCAAAGTCTGGCCAGATGTACTTCAGAGTCTGAGAAAAAGAGTGACATTATTAAAATGACACTTTCAGGAGATGATTCTTGGTGCTGCAGCATGTGATAGATTAGAGTAGCAGAAACTGGTGCTGCAGAGGTTAGAAAGGAAGCACCTTCCAGACATTTAGATTCAGGCTGCATTTGGCAGGATGGATGAGAGCTCTGGCTTGTAGCTAAAGCAATGCAGACTAATGGGAGTTATGTAAAAAATTAAGCCAGTCTTAGAGACACTCTGAAAATCAAATGAAAGAGAATAATATTTGCTTGCCTTCTGACTGAGTAGAAATATCAGTGATTATGAATTTGGGAACAATTTTACACAAGAAATGAATTAGCTGTTTTCTGCCTGAATTAGGGACTGGGGATATTTTATAAAATAATAAATCCTTCAGGATGGGAAGATAGTGGGTGCAGAATTGGATATCTAGTGGTGTGTGTGTGTGTGTGTTATCCAGTAATAGCAATTAAAGTGCAATGCTCAGGGCAAACATCTTGAAAAGCGCTTTTTCCAAAAAAGCCACCAGCAGTTGAATCAGTTGTTCCCTTAAAGGCTTTATTGAGCTCAGCCCGAAACAGCCCTATAATCAGCCAGATCTGGAAGTCTCCCTAAGAAAAAAAGATTGAAAGCAAACAGCGTGGTTGTTTTTGGACAATGATGATATCATAGAAACTATTATTCCCTTCTATCATGTGGTTTTTTTCTATCCAGAATTAAGTGAAGGAGGTTCCAAGAACATCATATGCAGAAATTAGAAAGGCCTGGAGAAAAGATGATTGTAGGGTAAGATAAATATAGGAAGCCTAGTTAAATATCAATTTTAAATAAACAACATCATGTTTGTATTACGAACATGTCCTATGCAACATTTGAGATGTGCATAATACACAGTAGTTATTATTCTTCTGAAATTCAAGTTTAACTGGGCACCCTGCATTTTTATTGGCTAAATATGGCAACGTGGGTGACAGGCTGGGTAGTTGCTGAGTGACAGCATGTTCAGTTTTCTCCTGATATTACCACCTGGCTCAATTCTAATGGGAGGCTTTTTTAAATGCATTATGAAAGGCTGAGAGTGTGGTACAGTGTTGAGATATCTCAATGAACCTGTTCTATGCTTTTGAGACATTTGCAATAAGCTAGATTATCGTTCCATGGAGACTTGGCAAGAGATTTCAAAGAGCAGCAGTATCTCAGAGCAGAACTTCTAAAAGGTAATGTGCAAAAAAAACCCCTTGGACATCTTGATAAAAAGCAGAATTTTATTCAAAGTTCTGGGAAGGGGTCCAAAATTCTACATTTCTGATAAGCTCCAGGTAATTTCCAAGGCTGGTAATTACCACACTTTGAGTGACAATGCAGTGGAGCCATGTCTAGAGGCCACAGCCTGACTCCTAAAATTTGAAGTCTGAAAACGTGGTCCTGTCAGTGACCTCAGATTCTTGTGATTTAGAAATACTCACCTAAATTTAATCAAGCAAACAAGACTAGTTACTATAAGGATCCAGAATGCTTTGCAATACCGTGCTCTTAATACATGGATTTTTTATTGGAATTCAACTAATTTATTTGAGAGGAAGAATAATTGAATAGAAAGTTACCTTGAAAGAACTGATCAAGGGAAAAGAGAAGTGGAAAGTCATAAAATACATTGAATTCATGGAACAGTAAGTCTAATAAAGCATCTCTGCAAATTATCATGTCTCTAGGAACCTGATTGCTCATTATGCTGGAGTCGATGTGTTTTTTATTTATGAGTGCTGGAAGCCCCCTTCCAAATATTCATTTTCTCTCTTATTCTTTCTCCTTGATGGTTGTCTCCATTTCATTGACTCCATATTTTTAACGTTAGCATCGTAGATTTATCTATTGTGTAAGTGAAAATTTCAGTTTTTGCAGATGGTTTCGCAATCATTTGATATGATCCAGTATAAGCTGATTTTATTATCCAACTTCTCAGAGATTTGGGAGCACAGATCCTTCTAGTTGCTTGAATTTAGTGGTTGCTTTTACAGGACACATTTTTGAGTCCTTTTTTTTTAATATATTCAAAACTAAGCTTGTTAATTCCCTCAACACCCTTCCTTTGATACAGAATATTCGACAAGCATCACTAGATTGCTTTTTTCCCTAATTCAAAATACAGAATTTATTTTTAGCTCTTCTTTTTTCCTTCAAATGTTACCTAATCTGTTAACAATTATTTAAATTCTAACTCTAAACCTCATACTTTTAGACTTATTCGTACTTCCAGTTCTATCGTTCAGGTCTTACTTTCAATAAAGCTTGAGATATGAAAACAGCCATCTTATTTGCCTTCTGCAAAGTGTGTGTGTGTGTGCGCGTGTGTGTGTGTGTCTAAAGAGAAACAACATAGATATATCCCCAACCTCATGCATGATACATTTATGAAGCCAGAAGCTCATGCTGCCTCTCAACTCTAATGTTCCATAAGGCCTGCCATTCTTCGATATTAAACACTGTCAAGTAATTAACACTTATGAGACAATAAAGGCTATAAAAAAATCACCTCTATGCTTTTCAACTGTTGTTTCAGATAAGATTTCAGACACCAGCGTTAGTCAAGTTCCTGTTATAGGACCCAGGTCAAATGGTAGAGAACAGATGCTTCTTTTTTGGTATTAGGCTCTCAGAACTCTTTCCAACAATAAAATTATATTAAATATATTGATATTGATAATATATTAAATATATTATATATATTGATGAAGATCTAGTTTAGCCATAGTTTTGGTAAAATAAGATTTATGGCAAGAGAAAGCATTTAAGAAAAACTTTAAATAGTATCTCTGAATTAAAACCAAACGATACAGAGATGGCAAATTCCAAGTGATAAAGAGAATAAATTTCAAAAGGCTGTCCCTATACCATTTCTATATGCTTGAACTGCAAATGTGCATGTATCATATACATATTTATACATATATATGTACACACACACACACACACACATGCAAACATATGCTTACACATAGTAGTGTGGAATGCTTAGCTCTATTAGAGCTTTTTTGCCTTCGAAGTTGTCCTCTGGAAGAGGGTGGATTTTAGCAGTGCTGTCACCAGCATTATGTCATGGAAGATTATTAATGTCATCAAGCATCTCTCTGTCTTTTTGTAGTCACTCTAAAGAATGTTATCTTCCCAAACTGACCGTAGCAGGACAGACACTGATGATGTCCAGAGTGGAGGGGTACTAAAGGCCGCAGGAAAGAAGGCCTAGGGAAAAGGAATTCCAGAGACTCTATGTGAACTGTAAGGTCTATTTGTTCATTTTCAGAACAGGCACTTCTCTTTCTTGCTCTGGTATTTTTAGGCAGAATAAATGTCCTTGGCAGTTGCACCCAAACATTTTTTAGCCAGAAGAGGCAAGAGGGGTATATTCTGTCAATAGAGACTCCTCTGTGATGATGGGAAAACCTAAGAGTGCTGGAATTATCAGAAATGGGCTTCGGCCCCAGGATTCAGGCAGCTGGGTCATTAAACACAACAGTCTCGAGTCAAGCATGTTCTCCAAAACTGTTCCAACAAAGCACTGCCTGGAAACTCAAGGCCTTTCTCTTGGAGGCTTGGATAACAACAAAGATAGACTAGAAATAAAGATAAGTGTTCTTGTGGGTTTGAAAGACTGAGCTGAAATGGAAAGGCTACGTATCCCATTTCAGCTGCATAGAATTGGTAGAAAAAAATGCCACTACCAGGAAAATACTTCACATATAAAAATATTAGTCAATCTCCATAGCAAAAAATGAAAGTCCCAGTGGAAAGAAACAAAAAGTTAACTCCAAGTCATAGAAGCAGGAGAGAATTGAAGCCAGTAGACACACAGAACTGATAATCATCTAAAGATGATCTCAGTGTTTACAGGTTCAGAAAGAAATCCCATATGCTCAGGGAGAAAGAACATAAGAGGTCCTTTCATAAAGGTGGGAACTATAAAATGTTGTGTAGTCCGTCAGTGAACCTAGGGCTCTCTGTGACTGTGTCTGGGGATACCTTACAAAAGTATGCCACTTAGCTGGGGCATGAGAGGAAATACCTCTTGTTAGAAATACGACCCATAATGAAGGATTTGAATTTTAAATACCCATGAGTCGTAGATCCTTGCACCCAAGCTCACATTTTTAGCACCACGGTAGTTGTGCCAGTTGTGTGCAGCTGTACCTTGATTGAACTTGGTCTCAGCTATGTTATTTGCTTTTTACTTTCTGCTCTGGGGCTTGTCTCATGGAAAACCCATGAGAACCTACTCAAGCATTCTGCTTCGTATACCTGGAAATTCAATGTTATATACACTATAAGGGGCAACCACTGACCAATTGAGAGGAAAAGCTTATGTAGAAATACTCTTTGGTGTTTCTTGCATGCAAGTTTGACAGATTTAGCAAATAAAAATTCCAGATACCAGTTAAATTTAAATACTATTAAAAATAAAATGTAGTATAAATAGGTTTTATTTAATATTTGAAATGTACTAATGTTGTCATTTATCTGAGGTTCAGGTTTTACTGTATTCTGTATAAATCCCTGATCCTACCTGAGAAAGTAATTCTCAGACACATTCTAAGTGGCTCTGCAGATTATGCCCAGAGGGCAGAGTCCCAGTTCCCTACAGCTGAGAGCAGCTTGATAACAGGTCTCTTAATGGGCTCTTTTCATTCTTAGTTTCTGACCAGTTTCACAAGCCTGTTTCTAAGGGATCAGTTCTCAAAAATAAAATCAGTTCTCAAAAAAAAAAAAAAAAACAGCACACAAAGCTTGTTCACTTTTTTAGAAACCATAAAAAGTAACTATAAAAAGGGCACCCTCAGAATGGGATTCCAGAAGTAGAACACTCATTGGGAAGCAGCAACTGGGACTCCATTGTTGGTGGAAAGTGGATTGGTGATTGCTATAGAGTGAATGTTTGTGTCTCCCCAAAATTCACATGTTGAAAACCTAATGCCCAAGGTGATGGTATTACACTAGGTGGGGCCTTCGGGGGGTAATTAGATCATGAAGGCAGAGTCCTTGTTGAATGGGTTTAGTGCCCTCTCTCCTTCTGTCATTTGAGGACACAAAACGAAATCTGCCACCCAGAAGAGAGCCCTCACCAGACCATGCTGGCACTATGATCTCAAACCTCCAGCCTCCAGAACTGTGAGAAGCCAATTTCTTTTATTTAAAAGCCACCCAGTCAGTGATAGTTTTTTATAACAGCCCAGATGGACTAAGACAGTGACAATTCTGGGCATCAAATAATAATAGAATTATTAAGTTTCTCATATGTGATGAATCGGGGTGAGGTGCTAGAGAGAGGTGAGATATTGAGGATATGCACCATCTCTCCAAGAACTGTGTAGTTAGCCAACTTTGTTAATGGATTGAAAATTCAATACTTGTTAATGGCCTTGAAAATGAAAAACAAACAAACTATAGGCCAACTCAAGGAATGGTCTAAGACATCTTTATCTATATCTATAATTGTTTCGGTTTACTATGTAAGGTAGTAGTCAAGTTTCATATAACCCCAGAAAGAGAACCAATTTCTGTGGTTTCATTTATTGAGAAATGTATCATTTTCCACTGGTTTGCAGTGTCACCTCTGACATACGTTGCTTCCGTATGTGTATGGGTCTGCATCTGGGCTATTAAATCTGTTCTACTCTATTTGTTTCTCCCTAAACCAATGCCATGTTATTGTAATTATTACAGCTTAATACTAAGTATTTTATCTAGTAAAGAGAGTGAGCACTTCCATGTTGTTCTTCATGAGGGAATATTGGATCTTCTTAAAAACAATTCCTTGGATTTTGGTTGTGATTGCATTGAATCTATAAATCAATTTGGAAATAATTTTATCTTCATGATATTATTTTTTTCCAATCCACAACCATGCTGTGTTTGTCTATTTAACTAGGTTATTTTTAATTTTTTTTCAATAAAATTTTATATTTTCTCCATAGATGACTCCTACATTGTGAGATTTCTTACCAGACATTTCATATTCATTATAATATTGTACATAGTATCTTTCATAACTTCATTCATTAACTGCTTATTGCTAATAGGGAAAAAAATAGAGCTCTATATTGATTTTGTATCCAGCATCCTTGATAAACTTTCTTATTATTCTAATAATTTATCTATATATCCTTGGATTTCTCTGTACACAATCATATCATCTTCAAATAGATACAGTCTTATTTATTCCCAATGTCTTATACTTGTAATTTTATTTTCTGGCCTTACTTTACTGTCTAGGATCCCCAGTAAAGTGCTCTATAGAAGTAGTGGAAGTAGGCATTCTTTGCATATTCATGACGTTCAATGGTCCATCACAAGTTTGATGTTTGCTGTAAATATTCCATAGATACTCTTTAGCACATAATTTTCCCTTCTAAATTCTCAATGAGTTTTCATCTTAAATATGGTGAATTTTCAGACCCTTTTCTGATTCAGTCAATATAAAATTTGATTAATTTAATCTTCTAGTTTATTGAATAACAGTAAGTCTTTCTAATTTAAATAACCTTAGAGTCAATATTGTTAAAATGCCAAATATTTCCAAATAGAACTACAGAAAAAATGCAATTCTAATAATTCTGTCATTTTGGAGAAATTAACAAGATGTTTATAAAGTGCCTTAGGAATGAACTTTTTCCTGCATCCTTCATCTCCAGGTAAGCACAGGTGCACTTTCTCTCCCTTAGGTTAATTTGTTTTTCTAGAGTTTATATAAATAAAATCATATGTATGTACTCTTTGCCTGAATTCTTCCAAGCAGCATAATTCTTTTGCAAGTCATCTATGTTGTTGTGGGTATGAGCAGTTCATTTGTTATTTTAATGTTAATAAACTTTATTTTTCAGAGCAGCTTTAGGTTCACAGAAAAATTGAGTGGAAAGTACAGAGAATTCCCATATCCCCTGCCATACACCCCCTAACCCACCACATATGCTCAGTATCCCTCACTATCGATATCCCACTCTAAGTGATACATGTTATAATCGATGAACCTGTATTAACACATCATTATCACTCAACTTCCATAGATTATATTAAGATGGACTCCTGGTTTTGTATAATCTATGGGTTTGCACAAATGTATAATGACATGTATCCACTATTGTAGTATGACACAGACTCGTTTTCACTTCCCTTAAAAATTCCCTGTAGTTTGCAAATTAATTCCTCTCCCCATTAACCCCTGGCAACCACTAATCCTTTTCCAGTTTCTATAGTTTTGCCTTTTTCAGAATTTCATATAGTTGGAATCTTACAGTATGTAGCCTTTTCAGATTGGATTCTTTAACTTACCAATACACTTTTAAGGTTCCTCTCTGTTTGTTTTTTTTACAATGCCTTGATAACTCAATATATATTTTTTTAACAATGAACAATATTCCATTGTGTGGATGTATCACATTTATTTATTTATTTACCTACTGAAGGACATATTGGTTGCATCCAAATGTTGGCAATTTCCAATAAAGTTGCTATGAACATCTGTGTACAGGCTTTGTCTGCACATAAGTTTCCAATTAATTTAAATAAATACCAACAGTCACAATTGTATGATAAGAGTATGTTTAGTTTTGTAAGAAGCTACCAGTCTAACAAAGTGACTGTACAATTTTGCATTCCCACCATCAGTGAATGAGAGGTCATGTTGCTCCATATTCTCACCAGCATTTGGTGGTGTCAGTGTTTTAGATTTTAGCCATTTTAATAGATGTGTAATGGTAGCTCATTGTTTGAATTAGCAATTTCTTAATGGCACATGATGTTGAACATTTCTCTTGTTTTTACTTGCTTTCTATATGTCTTCTTTGATGACATATCTACTCAGGTGTTTTATTCATTTTTTAATCATTTTTTTATTGTTTTCTTATTGTTAAGTTTTAAGAGTTCTTTGCATATTTTGGATAACAATTTTATTAGGTGCGTCTTTGGCAAATATCTTCACCCAGTCTGTAGCTAGTCTTCTTATTCTATTGACATTGTCTTTTGCAAACCAGAAGTTTTTAATTTTAATGAAGCCCAGGTTATCAATTATTTCTTTCATGGAGTCTTTAGTGTTGTATCTAGAAACTCATATATTTTTCTCCATAAAAGAGAAGGTCATATAGATATTTTCCTACATTATTTTCTAGGAGCTTTATTGTTTTGCATTTTACATTTAGGCCTGTGATCTATTTTGAGTTAACTTTTGTGAGCAATATAATATCTGTATCATAATCCTTTTTGTTCTTTTTTGCACATGAATGTTCAGTTGTTCTTGATTGTTTGTTAAAGAACTCTCTTTGTTCCATTGTATTTCCTTTGCCCTTATATTTAGGTCTCTGATTCATTTTGAGTTATTTTTTGCATATAGTGTGATGCAGGGATGCAACTTCTGTCTTTTGCATGTGGGTTATTCTTTTTTTTTTTTTTGCATCTTCAACTTTTTATCTGAGATGTTTTCTTCTGACTAAAATAAATTCATTAGAATTTTTCTTATGGAGACCTGTTTTTGGAGGAAACTGACGTTTTCTTTGTGAATTTTCTATTTTGTTTTAATTAATGGAAAATAATTATCTGGAGTAAAGGGCGCTAGTTTGGCAGTTAATTATTTTTCAAGAACTCAATTTTTTTTTCAGCCCTACCCTTGGCAACCAGTGATATTTTTACTACATATATATTAATGATATTGCCTGTTCCAGAATGATATATAGTTGGAATCATATAGTAGTTGTTTCAGGTTGGCTTCTTTCACTTAGTAATATGGATTTAATATTTCCCCGTGTCTTTTCATGATTTGGTAGCTCATTTCATTTTTTAACATCATTTCATCTTTATTTTGTCTCTGTTACAGTTTATTTTATTTTTTTATATTTTCAATTATAGTTGATAATCAATATTATAATAGTTTCAGGTGTACAGCATAGTGGTGAGATATTTATATAACTTACAAAATGAATCCCCGATAGGTCTAATACCCCCTGACATTATACATAATTATTATATTATTACTGTATTCCTTATGCTGTACTTTACATCTCTGTGACAGTTTTGTAACTGCCAATTTGTACTTCTTAATTCCTTCACCGTTTTTCACCCAGCTGCCTAACCCCCCTACCACCTGGCAACCATTGATTTGTTCTCTGTGTTATGAGTTTGTTTCTTCATTTACTGTTTTTTTACACTACACATATAAGTGAAATCATATGGAATTTGTCTTTCTCTGTCTGACATTCCACTTATCATAATACCCTTTAAATCTATCCATGTTGTCACAAATGGTAAGATTTCATGTAATATTCAATTATATATATGTGCCACCTCATTTTTATCTAATCATCAATCGAAGGACACTTTGGTTGCTTCCATATCTTGACTCTTGTATATAACACAATGCATATATCTTTTCAAGTTAGTATTTTCAATTTCTTTGGCTAAATACCCAGGAGTGGAGTTGCTGGGTCATAGGTAGTTTTATTTTTATTTTTATTTTTTTAAAGAAAGATTTTTATTGGAGACTTGGGGGATGGGAACAGCGCTGGGGAATTGTGGGAAGGGGAACAGACAAGTTGCTGTCTTTTTGTTCTTCAGTCTAGTTGTGGATGACGTTGCTTCACTGGCCCAAGTTGGCACCATCATTGCGGTCTTCCCGGGCGAGGCAGTTCAGTCGCCATCTTCTGGACAGCCGCTCACTGCGTCTGCAGGCTGCTCATGCTGGCTGCTGGCTACACACAGTAGCCCATGGCAACCCACTGCCACAGGGGCTGCAACCTACGCCGTCGCAGGTGACTCTCGGCAGCCCAGCTCCAGGTTGAGCTGTTGTTCAGCATCTTAGCTGTGGAGGGCAGTGTCACTGGCCCCCATATGTGGGATCCGAACTGGGGCCCTCTGGTGTCCCAAGCCAGTTCTGAACCATCGCGCCACTCGGCCGGCCCTTATTTTTAATTTTTTGAGAAAACTCCAAACCATCTCCTATAGTGGCTGCACCAATTTGCAATTCCACTAGCAGTGCATGAGAGTTCCCTTTTCTCCACGTACTCGCCAACACTTGTTTATTGAGTTATTGATGATAGCAATTCTGACAGGTGTCAGGTGATATCTCATCATGGTTTTAATTTGCATTTCTCTGATAATTATCAATATTGAGCATCTTTTCATATGTCTACTAGCCATCTGTATGTCCTCTTGGGAGAAATGTTCATTCAGGTCCTCTGCCCATTTTTTAATAGGATTGTTTTTCTCTTTGGTGTTAAGTTATGTAATTGAAACTTAACCCCTTATCAGATGCATCATTGGCAATATCTTCTCCCATTCAATAGGTTGTTTTTGCGTTTTGTTGATGGTTTCATGGTTGGCTTTCTCTACGACTTGTTTATTTGTGGTCATAGAAATGAACTGTATCAGCACACCTTTTAACTAACTTCAGGGCATGATGTCATGCTTATATTTATCCAATACCAATATATAAAATTATTGTGTGAAAGTATTTTTTTGTTTTTCAGAAGGTTTGCTGTAAAGATGATATATCTTGTAAGCTTATTCTTTATATTTAATGAAGTTATATTACATCAAATTATAGTGTATATAGTTTTTAAGTGGGGTAGTCCTAGTACATTCAATATATTTTTAAAAGAAAATCTAAACAAGTTTATTAACTTACTATAAGCATTCACTTACTATAATATATATTTTAAATGTCAGAGACAAAAAATTATATGCTAGCAAGTTCAGTAGAGTTAATATGAGAAAACCATTTTAATACTCAGAAAACTAGTTTCTCAAAATTACATTATCTCTAACTTCTAACAAAATTAAGTAACTAAATATTGTTTAGTTATTTAATTACTCAATAATTCAAAGAAGTCAGAGAGCGAGGCTGAATCAAAGCAAAGTAAAAGTAAGATTTAATTTTTGTCTTATAGTGAGGCACACAGCTTAGTTGTTAACAATAAAAACTTTTAAGTCACATGGTTTTGTCTTAAATTGGAAATTTGAAGGTGATAATTAGAGTGTGGGCTGCATATAAAAATATACTGATCTATTGCAAACATGCTTAGATAAAGACCTATATTTCATCCAAGTAGAAAAAACTCTGTCATAGTCTTCAGACAACCCAATAAGTAATTTTCCTTAATGATTTTTTTAATAGGTCTAATGCCTGAGTCACAGATTACTTAATCACATTGTATATACTCCTTTTGAGATAAAATTTATTGTACGTGACAGAAGTGACTTGTGTACCAATATTATATAATTATTTCATATTCACCAGTTCTTAAATTTTCAGCACAGATTTATTTTGGCCTTCTCAGTACTATCTTCATATTGGAGATAATTTCAAGGAAACAAAGCACAAAAGTTTAGCTCTGACTTTAAGGCAAGTTTTGTGATATTTTGTTTCACTCATTAATAACTTGGTAAACTAGCTTACAGCAGTCATTGTTCCTTTTGTTGAAATTATATAATGTGGCTTTATTTTTGTATGGGAGAAAACATTTTTGAGAATAGTATTTTAACATACTAAATTTTATCTCAAATAGGTTTCACGTAATAGTAACCCTTTTACTTCTGAAAAATTAAATGGTAGCATAAAAGCACAGATAATTTTGTTTTCTTAATACATTAACCCACATATTCAAGTCTACTAATAGTACAACTGTTTTTAACTGTGGTATAACTGGCCCTGAATTGTTAAAAAAAAATCCTGAATATAAAAAATGAAATTAGACATATATTGCATAATTAAAGAGAATAAAAACATACAGAAAGAAAAACCATTACAATGAAAAACTTTTTTTTTAATGTTAAGGTAAATTATTTTAAATTACTATGAAAATTTTAGGCCTTCTAATTGGATCAGTAAAGAACAGAAATAGAGAGTCCAGAGAGGCAATTTTACCTGGCTTTAAAAATGGAATAAGCCTTAAAGTGATTTAATTTCTTTACCGTTTTTGGTTTCTTATTTGTATATGCATTTCATACATCTCATTTCTTTTTACTGCTCCAAATCTTGGAAGCTTAGAATGTGTTATGAAAGGAGTGAGGGAACAGGCATGCCACATGAATACTGGATTGCATAAGGAAAGGGTTTCCTAATGAAATGGTTGGTTACCTTGCCTTATTTTCAGAAAGATTTCTTCTTTTTCCTCTCTCTTTCATGATTATCTTCTGCCATCATTCCTGTAAAATATCCATACATTTTTCTTCTTAGTAAGCTTCCTTTAATCTCAGTTGATTTTGATGTAATTGTTGCTTTCCTATAATTGTGCTCAGGAAAAAAATGGTGGATTAGTTTAAAAAGCTTAGTTTTCTTTAACATACAATATCATGTTCCCTTATGAGTTCAAATTAGGTTAGAATATGGAAATTAATTTAGTTCTTCATCCAATTCAGGAAATGCAATAATCTCTTTAACTGTCTCCCTTGTCATTGACTAGAAATTAACTAAAAATGGACCTGGACAACACATTATTAGATTCACACCCAGAACAGATTGCAAGGAAATACATGTCTTTTCAGTGATGAATGAGAAACATTGCTTATTATTCTGCCAAGGATTTATCATGTCATTTGTTGAAAACCCATGTGTTGACATTGATCTTAATTGGTCCCCATCAAATGCCACATCTTCTTGACATAAGATTGAGTTATAGCCATCACCAATCATCAGTACTCTAAATATTGATGTATCATTGCTTTGAGTTTGAGTTTAAAATTAAAGAAAATATGCAAAATATGAAGTAGTAGCAGTAAGAGCCAAATACAAGTTACTAAAGAATTCTGTGTCTGCTAACAAATATGACATACAGAGTTGAGTGACACCTTTCTTTAAAATTGTAAGAATAGTTATTATAGTTCCAAGAATATAAAGTAGTTTCCTATGATTCTAAGCCAATAACTTTCCATGGTGAGCACTGAGGAATTATAGAGGCAGATACTATTAAGTTAATGATGACAAATACTCTCTAATTTTTAGCACTTATCTTTAAATACATCAATGACCCTATTGATTGTGTTGTATTATTTCTAACAGCATTTACTTGTAGGGAAAAGGTGAATTTTTACAGAATGTCTTATAGAAAAGAAAAAAAATATATATATATATATATAAGGAGAGAAAAATCTATGTAACATCTCTCTTGTAAACAATGGATGATTATATTGCAAGTCGTTTTTGCTCCCAAAGAGATACTGAATTTAGGAGTCTAAAAATATATTCTAAAGTGTCTTAGCAGCCTTGTTTGTTGTATCAAGAAAGTGTTTCATGCAAAATCTTTTAGGTGACAAAGATGAGATAGGAAATTCTAAAAAAAAAAAAGTTTTTTTATTCTTTTGTTCTTTATAATGTCTAAAATCAAAGAAAAATCTATATTTTTATAAAGTATATTTTATATAGAGCATAGGCTGTAATGATCACAATAAGACCTATTGACTTTTAGGTGAATTGAACTCTCATACTTAAGCTTACTTTTAAGTCTTACAACACTTGTTATGCTCATATTTCACAGAAAACATATGCTTCATTGAGGTTAATTAACTTTTCCAAAATTGCAGATTTAATAAATACTGAAGCTAAATTTCAAACCTAAGGCAACTTAACATAAAAGCCTATACTCATTACCATGCTGTCTAGTCACTCAAGAGTTTATATATCGTTGCAGCTCCATGGTTCCACAGAAATGATTACCACTTACACGTAAGCACTGCATTTCTTTAAAAAAAAGTGTTCAAACACATTGGCAAATATATAGAATTTTTTTTCTTATTTAAAGAAAAGTGTTCTTTGAAATGGTCAACTAATTCACCTAAGGCCACACAGCAAGTGGCTAGCAAAATTTAAATGAAAATATAAAATTAATTTAAACATATCTAACAACGAATATTATAATTTATAATATACACACTATTTGAATGTATCTTTCCTGCTGGGGGCATTTGATTAAAAAAAGACAAGGGGAAGTATAATCAAATTATCTATTTAAACTACCTTGCCCTAGAGAGTGTATAGATTTAATAACCTAATATCATATCCACTGGAAAAATATGGCTTATGATTTTTGTAATGGAGAACCATTGCTGTTTTATTTTATGTTTTTAGTGAAAAGGGCAAAATATGAAACAGACAAAAAAAATACTAACAATGTTATTGCCTACTGATATTTCTGTAGAAGTCATTCATTAGTCTTTTTAAGAAATCAGGTATGTGAGTCGCCTGAGACGGTGTGGGTTGCAGCCCCTGCTGCAGTGGGTTGCCGTGGGCTACCATGTGTAGCCAGCAGCCAGCGTGAGCAGCCGGCGACTGATCTGCCTCAGCTGGGAAGAGCGCAATGATCATAATACCAACATGAGCCAGTGAAGTGACGTCCTCCACAACTAGACTGAAGAACAAAAGGACAGCAACTTGTCTGTTCCCCTTCCCCCAATTCCCCAGCGCTGTTCCCATCACCTAATTCCCAATAAAAAAAAAAAGAAAAAAAAAAGAAATCACGTATGAATCTTTCAGAGTAGAACTATATCCTAATGTTTCTGTCAGAGGAATAAGTTAGTCCTTGCCTTATAGAATTTTATTCTGGGCAACCACAACTAGCAAAGAGTCTTGCAGAAAATAACTAGCAATATACTTATAAATATAATTTTACTTTATTTCATATCTTCAGGGTGGTTTATTTGATGTCTTAGGCAATATATCAATGGTATTGCCTTGACAGTCGATGATTTTTGTGTGTCATTAAAATGGAAGAGAATTAGGGCCGGCCGAGTGGCACGATGGTTAAGAACTGGCTTGGGACCCCAGAGGGCCCCAGTTCAGATCCCACATATGAGGGCCAGTGACACTGCCCTCTACAGCTAAGATGCTGAACAACAGCTCAACCTG
>NW_017732128.1:604808-655947 GCF_001890085.2 Hipposideros armiger | reverse complement strand
CTCCACAACTAGACTGAAGAACAAAACGACAGCAACTTGTCTGTTCCCCTTCCCCCAATTCCCCAGCACTGTTCCCATCCCCCCAATTCACCAATAAAAATCTTTAAAAAAAAATAAAAATAAATAAATAAATACTAATAGAGGGCCAACCAAGTTGGTTGTTGGTTAAGAGTTGGCCTGGGAACGTGAGCTCTGAGCAGCGGGGCTGCCGGTTTGGATCCCACGTGGGCCAGTGACGCTGCGCCCTCTACAGCTAAGATGGTGAACAACAGCTCAACCTGGAGCTGGGCTGCTGTGAGTCGCTGGTGACAGTGTAGGCTGCAGTGGGCTGCCATAAGCTACCGACCGTGAGTGGCCAGCAGTCAGCATGAGCGGCCGGTAGCCGCCATGAGCGGTCATCCAATGGCCAGAGAGCGACTGCCTCAGCCAGGAAGAGCGTAATGATCACAGTACCAACATGGGCCAGTGAATCGGCATCCTCACAACCTGACCGAAGAACCAAAGGACAGCAACTTGTCTGTTCCCCTTCCCCGATTTCCCAATAAAATCTTTAAAAAATAAATAAATACTAGTAGAGTGCCACTTTGGTGCTTTTTAAATAATGTCCTTTCCTTTTCCTCTCAAATTGACAATTAAAAAAAAAATTAAAAATTTTGTTAAAATATAAAAACTAAAATAAAATGCTTGCATATTTAAGAGTATATTTCCATGACTTTTAACTCATTTATACACTTGTGTAGCCACATTTTTATTCAAGATAAAGAGGAGAACAATTAATGACATGAGAACATGAAGAACTTTGTGGATCTGCTCTCCAGAAAAACTGCTGAAAATAATTTTAAAAACAAACATTTGAAGTCTCTGGAATTGGTCAAAAGGTATACAGCAAATAAAGACACATTCATTCCAGTAAATCTACTAAAACCCAGTAGAAATTGCTAGTCTATGATACCTAAACCAATACTGTTCTCTCCCTCCCTCTAAAATTGACTATGATAATGATTGCTCATGTCTGTGAATATACTAAAAAACATTGAATTATATTGAAATGTACGAATTGTGTGAGGTGTGAATTATATCTCAATAATTCTGTTATGTAAATAACATGGAATATTTCCCAATAGATTTCCTTAGGCCACGCCCTACCCTTGCCCCAGGCAATCACTGATTTTCTTTCTTACATTATAGACTGGATTTGAATTTTTTAGAATGCCACATGCATGAAATTATAGTGGATGTATACTTTTGTTTGTGACTTCTTTTGTTCAGTATAATGTGCTTGATATCCATATTGTGTATGTACATTGTTAGGTGTTTTTTGTTGTTTTTTTATCTTTTTCTTTTGCTGAAAAGTACTACCTTGATGGGTATACCACATTTGTTTATCCAGTCTCTTGTTGATGAATGTCTGGGTTGATTAGAGTTCAGGGGTTTTATCAGAAGAATATGATATAAATGTCTGTGTGCAAGGTTTTGTATGATGTATGTTTTCATTTCTCTTGGTAAATACCTATAATTGTTGAAGTTTGTGACAAGTGTACTTGTCAATTGTTCATAATACAATAACAATAACTCTTTGCTATTTACTATGTGCCAGGCATTGTTTTAATCTTTCTATATGTACTAATAAATTTAATCCTCACAAAACCTAATAGCATGGCTTTGTTATATCTATATTTAATATATATGTATGTAGTAATGTTTTAAAATATTTTAATAGTTTATATGTTATATTCTTATCTCCATTTTGTATCTGAGAGATGTGGAACATAGTTTCTTCATAGCAACGTTTGGTATTATACATAGATTACTATAGTGTAAACACACATAGTAAAATTCCAAGATGCTTTGACATTATTATTGGTTTTTATCAAGAACAGAAATCCAAATCTTTACAGGAAATGAAAAAATGGGAGCAAGTAAACTGTGAAGACAAATTTCATTCATATTTGTGAAACTGGACAATACATTTTGATTCCTTCAATATTGTCTCTCCTGGAGTTTGATTTATTAGTTGTCCTTCTCTCTTGTGTATCTATAATCTGTCTTTCTTCATTAATTTCTCCTCAGGTTTCTTATATACTGAGAAATTTTCATTCTTACCAACAACAGTAATAAAGCTTACATTTAACTTTTTCTCTACACCAGTATACATCAAACTATCATTATTGAATTTTTAATGCTCATTGTTTAATTTCAAAAAGGACTATGTACTTTGCTCGCTACATCTTTCAATTGTTGGTGTACAGTACCTACCACCGTAATTCTGATGAGAGTATTCTAAAGAGCTCACCAGTGCTCTCCTTAATAACCACCCCCACTTGCTTCTTTATTTTTCATCTACATTCTTTAGATACTTCTTGGATTGTCGGAAAAGCCATGACGTATTTTTTCTATGGTTTTCATTGCAAAAACGTGTCATGACTTTTCTGACAACCCAATATATTCTTTCCCAAAATTGTTATGTAATTATTATTATACACAAAAGTTGGCCAAATGTATTATTAGATCCCTAATTTAAGATACAGACTATATTTTTCATTTTTTTAATTAGCATCTCTATCTAAATGACTAGCTTGTCATTCAAACTCAATTCATTGAAAGGTGAATTTCTTCCATCTTGCCTATTCATCAGTTGAACATTATTAATGATAATGATGATGATGAAGATGCAGATGCTGATGGAGACAATGATTTAAAACAGCGCTGCCATTCCTTCTGTATCTTCCCTTTCATTAGCAGTGTTATCATATGCCTATTTGCTAAGTCCTCTGTGTTTCCCTAATCCTTGCCTCCTCTTTTCTTCTCAGATATTCCCTTATTCATACCCTGTCTTACCTTCTTCCTGGAATAATACTTTTTAATTCATTTCATGCAACTACCCTTTTTCCCCATCTGCAAAATTCTTCAGACAACCACTAATATATTAGTGAAACCAAACCTGATTGTGTCACACTTTTCTTAAAATGGTTTTCAATTGACTTTGGAGTAAAAACCAGAGTTCTTGGCCTAGATTATGAGGCCTCCCATTACTTAGAGCCAAACTGCATCTATAACTTCTTATCCCATGCTTTATCCAGCCACACAAAGTCACACACCACTCAATAACAAGTATGCCTTCAATAAAACTCATGATGCCTGTTTTTCCTCTTTATAAACACTTTTGTACCCCTTGTAGACCAAAGATCTACCTAGAAATTATTCCTATTATCTAACAAATAAGAATATTTACTGCTGTGGAAAGATTAAATTTAGGGCCATGTTTTCTATAAAGGTTTGGCAGAACTCACTTTCAGGGGTAACTTGCTGCATGGAGTGCAATTAGCTAACAGCCTCTAGCTGTAGCATTTTGGGGATCCACAATAGCATCTGAGGGGAGGCCATCCTCTCTCCAAAAACTTTCCACTCAAAGATAGCACACAGCGGAGGTACTCATGCCTGGCCAGTTTTACCCATACCAGGACACTTTCTCATGAACAATCTTTGCACCAGAGCAGCCTGTTAGGGTGGTTGGGCTTTCTCAAAGCTATGTTGAAGTCTGAAGCTCTTCATATCCAATTTTCTTTCTTTCCTTTCTAAGTATTTTCACAGGGGTCAGATCTTCATCGGAGTCTGAACCTCTCTCTGACTACTCCTGCTCCCTCTAACTCTTGAACTTTTGTAGGCGTATTCCTAAAAAATCTCTTACACATCTCACTTAACTTTATCTTGGTATTTATTTCATTGAGGTCCAGGATGACACAAAACCCTTTTCTTGATTTTCAAATCAAACAGAGCTCATTTTGTACATAATACAATTACGTATTTTCCAAATTATATTCTAATATTTTTGTTGCTCTTTTCACTAGAATGTGAGCTATGTCATTGATATAATAAGTAAATGTTTGCTTAATTAATTTATTCATTCATTCATGCTTTTAAATTTATCATGAAAATGTGATATATCCAAACAGTACTTTGTGTGTGTGTGTGTGTGTGTGTGTGTGTGTGTGTGCTTGTTCACACAGACACAAATCTGGTTAAAATCACATTTAACTTCTCATTCAGAGAAATATTCTAAAACATCTGCCATTTTCATATTCCAAAAATAATAAATATCACATAGATTGTGTTTTGAGCATGTCAGAGTACTCAGTTAAATTTAGTAGTTTAGGCTGAAAATAATTCTCCCATCTTTTCATTTTCAAGTCAGGGGATAATCATAACTATTCCTTTAGACCACACAGAGACCAAACATATGGAGGTTAACACAGTTAAAAATGAACTCAAGAAGTGTTAAAAAGTAAAGGATAGCTGTAATGTAGCTTTATACTCTTTACTAATTTAATTGATGATACTATCTATTCATGAAAAGAACCTAAATAATTTATAGAATGGAATATACAAGTTATGCTGGAAATAATTCGGATGAAGCTAGATTAATAACACGTAGATCTGCAAAATGATTTCAATAGATGTATTTTTAATACTACTATTCTTTACACAAGACTACTTTCCAAAAATCAAATTCTAAACTGAAAATGTATATATATATACACACACACACACACACACACACACACACACACACACACACACATATATGTAATTAATTTGCTACTTTTTATAATTCCTAAAATAAATCCTATGGGACTAAATTCCAAATTAAAATAAAAGCAACTAAAAATTACAATATTTATATAAAAAAATGCCTACTTTTTAAAAATGTATAATTCATTTGCATTTCAACTTCTCAGCTAAAACCTTAAATAAATGTTATTCAAATTTACTCTCACCATGTCTTATTTACATAATCATGACAGATATGAAGATAACACACTTCATAGTTTCTGTATGATTTGGCATTCCGAAAGTATCTATGAAACTTATTACATTTTAGCTAAAAATTCAGTGAATCTGATAATATTTTCCAACTTTTCAATATAATTTTTTATGTAACTATTGTTTATCAAGCAGCAAGAAAATTATCAATTATCAAAAAAATAAAATGAAAGACACATTATGTATCCTTAATGAACTTCCTCCAAACTAATTGAAAGAAAAATAAAGTTATGTATAGGATAAAAAAAAAGTACTAAAAATTGAAGCAATATATTTTCATAATGAATATGATCTATGTCTACAGAAGCTTTATTCAGTAAAGAAAACATTGTTGTACAACCTCTGTAAAAATATATGTTTGGATATCTTTACAGAGAATTAATAGAAGTTAGAAGGGAATGATAGAAAAAATAAGATGAAAATAAGAATTTTTGCAAAATTATGTGTGGAATACAGGCAAAAGTTAAGACAACTAAACAAAAATATAATTAAAAGCACTGGGGATCAGGCTAGAAAAATATATTTATCAGAATAAAAATGAGAAAAAATTAAAAGGGAAGTGCAAAACCTGGAGAAAAAGATATATAATAGTGTTAACATATACAAAACATAAAGATCAAGAAGAAAAACATGACTCCCTAATAAAATAACAATAAACAAGAATAAGGCATTCAAAAAAAAAAAGTACAAATTGAGAGTAAAATATACTAAATATCCCCCTTCACTAGTATCGGTCAGGAGAATAATGGTCCTCCCTAAAAATGTCCCCATCGTAATCTGTGGCACCTATAAATCTGGTGAAGGGTGATGGAATATGCCAGCTCCAAATATGCCCCTTTTACATAAGGATTATTTTGAGCTAAAGGCACTTAGGAAACAGCAGTTTCAAAAAGGGTGCCCTGACTTACCCTTTTCTTTCTGAAAGCAGGAGATTTAACTCTTGTGTGGAAGATGCCCTCCCTATAGCAGGAGGAAATACCATTATCACTGGAGACTGGGGTTCTGGGAGGGAAGGGGCGGAGTCCAGGCCAAGGAACACTTGTACAAACACACCTTGTTAAACTCATTTTTATCTTCCTTTAGTCTCTCACATATTTAATTACTTTCGCACTTTTGTCTCTCTTTGTTCAAGGTCATATATAAGCCCTTAGATTTTGTCACTTCTTTGTCTTTATTTCTTTATGAAGGCTCCCATGTCATGTAAAAATTACGCTAAATACATTCATATGCTTTTCTTCTCTTAACTTGTTTTTGTCAATTTAATTACCAGGCTCAGTTAAAGACACTAGGAGGGTAGAGGTAGAGTTTTGCCTCCCCTACAATGGCAAGGGGAAATCAAGGTTGCTAATTAACTGATGTGAATATAGTATAAAAAGAAATTAACCTGGATTCTGTGGGTGGGCCCAATATAATCACAAGGGTCCTTAAAAGATGGAGGAGGAAAGCAGAAGAGTCAAATTAATACACTGTGTGAAAGACTAAAAGAGCTCTGAAGATGGAACTGTACAGGAAGCCAGCAAAATGTGCAGCCTCAGCCTCTAGAATTTGGGAAGGACAAAAAACGAGATCTTTTTCTACCTAGAGCCTCCAGAGAATGCAGCCCTTTGACATCGTGATTTTAAGTATACTGAGACCCATTTTGAAATTTTGACTTCCAGAATTATAAGATAATAAATGTCTCTTGTTTTGAGCTATGAGGTGTGTTTTGAGCTATGAGGTATGTGGTAATTTGTTACAGCAGCAGTAGGAAACACTAGAAATCAAATTAAAACAATGATCAGATAAACTTTCTCTTCTCAATTTGGCAAGGATAAAATAAATAGCCCACTGTGGGCCTTGGACAGGTTGTATTCTCATATGTTGCAATTTGATCTATTGGGATTGTTTGATACATTTATTATGGAAAATAACTTTGCCATATATATTAAAAGACTTAAGAATGGTTGTTTCTTTTAATTATTGATTCATGAATTCTGATGTAAGACATTTGTCCCTATTAGACAAAACCGAATACTCTTTTCAGATATTCTAGGTCTTTCAGAAACAAAATAAGGTATTGGTTAATATATTTAAGCCTCAATCAAATAATGAAGTACTATTCTCTCATTCAAATGTCTTTTTTTTTTTTTTTAAGAATTTCTAGAAACATACGGTAGTAGATCCTAGTACATCACCCATTCCCTTGGGCTTTACCACTTTTCCACTATCAGTATCTGCATCACTTCCAGAAGGTTCTCCCTGTAGCCAGAGAGGGTCTCTCTTCCAATCTAGGAGTTAGTCTAGAGAGGTGGAAATTTAGCACCCTCTAGGTGCAGCTTTGATCAATGATTAATGGGAAGTGGAATATAAAAATCTGAGTTATTGCTTCCCCTGGTGGTATAACAGAGTGGTGGGTTCTACCCTATTTCTCAGTTTCCTCATGGATCTAAGTTTCATTCACCCACAAAGAGTTGTCTTTCTAACACATGCTTTGTTTGCTGTTCTCCCTTTTCTGTACCGTTTCTCTGTTCCCAACCAGTATTTTCTTTACCTCTGCCAAAACAAAACAAAACTACTTAATTTTGAATCTTTACAAAGCACTACATATGGAATTATTTTTGCTTGTATTAAAAATGTAAACATATGAAAAAAAAAAAAATCTGAGGACGTACCCAGGTCAAATATAGCACGGTTGGTGGACTTTGCTTGTAGGAAGTTCCTGAAAGAATTAGTAACAGAATTCCCTATTAGAAAGGGGTTTAACTACCTAATTCCTGGCCTCCAATTTTGGCTTATGAGCAGACACCCAAGTGGCTGTTGTTATGCTCTTCTGTCACACTAATGCCTAGGGCAGAAACTCTGGCATACTTGTTCTGTGTACTCATCTTAGTGTACTTACTTTATCCTTAGGTCAGGGAGATCTTTATCTTCTGGTATTTTCAAATACATTTTCTTTGTTGATTGCCAACTGTTAAAATTCTTTCCTATCCCTACCTCCACAAGAGGCCATTTTTTTTTTAATGGGTTCTGTCATTTGAATACTCTCAGGATCGTTAACAGAGAACTTCTCAGGAAAGTACAGCATATTTTTCCACTTCAAAACAGGTGAGTTAGGTGTCATAAAAACAAAGCATTCATCTTTTTGCTGTTCAACAAGTCATATTGGCACATTATAGGCATAGATTATTTATAGGACTCGTGTGAGTAAGACTTTCACTTGAAATGCCATTACTTTTGGGATTCAGAGAAGCATTTAAAATAGAGTGAACATGTGAAAATTCCTCCTCTTTGTCCTCAGTTCCCCCAGATCTGGATGACGATACCAGAGCTCAGTGAAAAAAAGAAAGTCAAAACACATAATTCAGTTTCCAGAAAAGTTGACACTCTTCTTACATTATTGAATTTTTAATTTATGCTGATAGATTTCAGGCATTTTTTTACTTTGTAGAAACAAAGGAATCTTACATAAGTGTCACAAGCTCATGAATAACATTTGCAACTTTCCCTAAAATTGTAATTAATTTGTATAAGAAAATAATGTGAGTTGTGGAAAAGGAGGTTGATTTATTTGTTTGTTGACTTTGTGAGGCTTAATTTTTCTCCTAACTAAAAGACATTCTTCCTATGAAGCAGATACAATATTAAGTGTGACAAAATTAATATTAACTCAATAATTCAACAAAAACTTACTGAGTCTCTACTATGTACCAGTTACTGGTCCACTGACCTTGGACATAATAGTGCACATACACACACAAACAATAAAAATCCTTGCCTTTAGTCTAGTTTGCTCTCTGTGGTAAAATAAATAAATATGAATCATACAATTTTATGACTTGTTTTTGAAGTATGTAAAAATCTATGAATTATTCTTTGGGGGGGTACATATTTTTTAACCAGGGAGAATTACTTCAGAGTGTTGCAGTTATTAAATGTATGCTGTCCTATCAATACGTATTCATTAGACCATTGTTTTAAAAAGATCTAGGCGATTATACCAGAGTTAGCAGGTCCACTGTAACACTTGTCCTTTCTCATATTTGTTCTCCTTTATAAATGATTAACAGATTTGTACTGTTTACACAATGGATGAACCAGAATGAGAAACGGTCTGTTGTTCTTGCCTCTAACAGACTACCTATTTTTTGTATTTGTTTTCTTTCAAACAACTCAATTGAAAAATAATTTCAGTTGTGCTATTTAGGCATGATTTCAGGGAGAGAAGAGTCAAAATATATCTTTTAGTCCATGGTATATCTCTGTAAAAACAGATTTATTTGAAAGTAACTAGTACTAGATCACGTGAAAAACAGAGATACAGGTACCCAAATAGTGGTAAGGGTTCCGAAGGTAGCCAGTTCACATGGATAAGAAGGCCATGCTAAAAAGCTTAGCAGAAGACAAATCGCAAAAATAGAAATAAGGACTTTCTGGGGAATGAAAATAATTTCAAAAATATCAACCATAAAGTAGTAAAACAAGAAGAATGCTAGATAACTATAACAGGTCAATAGAAGCCAGCTGTTGTACCTTATGATAGGTCTTCACATGGAGTGAGGGGTAATATAGACCAGACTTGGCCTCTTTCCTCATTAAGATTGTAGTCTACTAGAGGATATCTACTGGAGAACGCTGACATGAAATAAACACACATATAAATAATATTATAAATTATTTTAAATACTGTAATTTATGAGAAAAATCAATGGAGTAATTTATTGTATTTGGGGTAACAAAAGAAAGTATCTTTCCTTCACTGAAATTTAATGAGACCTGAGGCTTTATGGGAAAGAAGGGTCAAAAGAGTCAAAAGAACTTGGGCCATTCTGGCAAATGATGGATAAACTGTGTATCTTGATCGTAGTGAGCACATAGGGAGTGAAAGTTGAGGAGACAAAAGAAACAATTTTCTGATTCAGGGGCTTTTAGGCCATGCAAATCATTTTGTATTTTATCCCAAGAGCAATGAGAACCAGTCAATAATTTTAAACAAATGGAAGAGAAAACATTGATTTTAAATTTTACAAAGTTTATATTGTTTTATTTTTCTATGGCAATAATCAGTGGATAGGAGTACATAGTGAATGGATAGTTGTACAGTTGAAAGATAGGGTTGGTTTGAACTTGATTGGTAGCAGTAGAAATGGTGACTAATGAAGAATATATGTCTATAGCTCCAGACACACACACACACACACACACACACACACACACACACACACACTCACACACACACAAGGCTGGATGAATCATCAGAATTCAATGGTTTGGAGGATAAAACAAATAGCAGTGTCAAAAGGTATTCTCAGTTTCCCAATCAAACTCTAAAGAATGATAACAGATCTTGATAGAGGAAATGATATATTATGAAACACAGTGGTACACATAGAAATAGGTAAAAATTTGACACCTGCTTGACTGATACTTGGACTGAACATATTAAACTACATTAAGCTGTTTTACTACTTGGTATCAAGTGACTGTACGATAAATTATAACTTGACATGAACTATTATATATTTGTATGTGTGTGTGTGTGTGTGTGTGTGTGTGTATAACAAATACAGTGAAGTGCTTTAAAAACATCACTGCCTACTCATTGATGGTTTTCGATACTTTTGAACAAGGGTCAGCAAACCTTTTGTAAGTTTGTAAATATTTTCAACTTTATAAGTAGAGGGACTGTATCGCAACTACTAAACTCTGTCACTATAATGTAAAAGCAGCCATGGTTGATATTTAAACAAATGGTCATGGGCAGAATTGGCCTGGCTGTAGTTTGCCAAGCTGTGAAATCTATAAATAAACATAGGATAGATTGGAAGGGTTAAAAAATTAGTATCGGGGTTTAAGATGCTCCTCTTCAATAAAAATAAAAAGAGTAGTGTAACATTAGTATAATAGGTTGACTTTCTCAAATATGATTTTGAGATATTCCTGGACCACTGTTATTTTTAAGTGTCTTTCTATTACACAAAGTTTGACAATTTTGATACTGACATTTTTCAAGTTTTTCTACAGTGTTACCTATTGGTATGTGTTGTGGTATAGAATAGTCAAAATAACAAACAAATGAAGAAGTGTGAAAAATTGAAATGACAAGAATTATTGAAGTAGCTTTAACATCGTGATGTGCTGAAATGCAGGGGTTGAGGTATACTGTGAGTTTTGATATAATGAAATTAAATCAACATCAAACAGTGACCAATGTGTCTGACTACCCAATGTGCCTAGCATGTAACATGGAAATTCTCCCAGCACAAGTAAGAAAATCATCGATGTGGCTGTCTCAGGCAAAAAGAGGAAAACACAATCAGGTATAGACTAGCTGATTCTGAGAATAATACAGAATGTAAACTCTCAAAAAGATTATCTATGTTTGGCATACTTATCTCTTAGTACTATATAACACAGACTCAATCTACTCCCCACAAAAATAGCTACATCCTATTGCCTGGAGGCTCTGAACGTGTTATCCTTCTATGCTATAGGAAATTTGTAGGTGTGATTTAGATAAGAATTTCAGATGAAGGGGAGTTTCTTGGATTATCCAGGTGGGCCCAATGTAATCGTAAATTTATTTATAGGAGGAAGCCAGAAGTGTCTGTCTGTCAGTAGTAAGAGAGAGGACTCAAGAGGGGTTGGTGCCAGAAAGGAGCCATGGGCCAGGGAATGTAGGTAACCTCAGAGCTGAAAAAGACAAAGAACTGATTCTTCTCTGAAGCCTCTAGAAAGAAAGAAGCACTACAGACGGGGTGATTTCAGACTTCTAACCTTCAGAACTGTAACAAAACAAATTTGTATTGTTTCTTGTTTGTTTGTTTCTTTGTTTTAAGATTTTATTGGGGAGTGGGGGAAGGGGAACAGAAAAGTTGCTGTCATTTGGTTCTTTAGTCTAGTTGTAGAGGACGTGGCTTCACTGGCCCATGTTGGTATTATCATTGCGCTCTTCCTGGCTGAGGCAGTCGCTCACCAGCCATTGGACAGCCACTCACAGTGGCTCACGGCAGCTCACGAAAGCTCATGCCCGCTGCCAGCCAGCCCCACTGCAGTCTACGCAGTCACCCAGTGATTCACAGCAGCCCAGCTCCAGGTCCAGGTGTTGTTCACAATCTTAGCTGTAGAGGGCATAGCGTCACTGGCCCTCATGTGGGATCCGAACCTGGGCCCTGCTGCTCAGAGCTGGCGTCCCAAGCCAACTCTTAACCAACGTGCCACTCTGCCGGCCCGAATTTGTATTGTTTTAAGTCATTAAGTTTATGGTAATTTGTTACAGTAACAATAGGAAATTAATGCAGTATATAAAATCAACCATGCCCTGTATTACTTTAGGAGTCATTTTCCTAGGAACAGTATGAATATTTTGGCTGCTACTATTGTCATAACTTTGTGGGTGATTAATTATGGATCTCAGTTTTTATGTCGTGTTTGATGTTGCTGAACTTTCAATCTGAAATTTTAAGTTTTGACTTTTGAGTGATATGTTTAACATGCTGTTTGTATATGTTATTTTATTTTTCCTTTTTAAATTGTATTCTTATTTATGTTTTTTAAATTTTATTTTTTTATCCATGTGTAAATCTCAGTGATACAATGCAGCTACAAAGATGCAACATTATTTGAAATGTGAAGCAAAATAAATTACATAAAAATGATTCATACTTCTTATTATGAAAGCATGAGATCAGAATATAGTAATACCAGCAAAATATTTGCTACTTTTGACAGGCTAAGAATTTAATTTTCAGCAAAAGCACATTCCCAAGTTTCGCTTTTGTTTTATAATAAAATCTCAATTTCAGGAGATATTGAAATGTAAACAGGAAATAGGTGTCAGCCTCAGGTCAGACCTACTTCGCACAGTATACTTATTTACACCAAACATTTCACAATTGTTATCTATAAACTAAATAACCATCTCTCTGTTTTGTTCTTAGGACGAGGCACAGCTTTTGTGTGTGCAGCACTTTAGTATTTCCTACTAAGGATACTAAATATGAGTGAGGAGATATGTACCAAAAGTGATGGATGTTTGAAACAATCTTGAGCTAGGAAACAGCATGAGGAAATTGAAATGTTTGAAAGATTGGTTATATTGGATGAAGAGAGCAAAAGGGAATATATTTTATTTTAGCTAGCTATCTCCAGTCTCTGTAAATTTTCTTTCCCATCAAGTACTTTTCGCAGAAAACAAAAACAAGCAAGTAACAATAGGATCAAATAAAATAGCAAAAAAAGAAAGAAAAAAAAACAGAAAACTATTTAGATATTGAAGATTGCTACAAAATATTTTAGATGATTAATGTAATAGGAATTAAAATTATATTTTATAATTACAAATAATTGAAACCAAGGGGATAAGTCATACTAGGAACAGATTCTAAATTGGAACAGAAGAAAAAAAGACTAGGTGAAAACATGAAACTCAACCCTAGAAAAAAGTAGAGTAGAAACAGGAGGGAAAAAACTACCTAATAGGACTAAAAAAGTAAGGGAAAGAAATATTACTGAGAATTCGGCTGAGCAATTGATAAAGTGATCTATATTGATAACTATTCTTAAGAAATTATTTGGATGATTCATGTATCAGTTAATATTTATTGCCTAATATGTGTTATAAACTATTCTAAACATTGAGAGTATAACAGTGAGCGAAATAAACAGGATCTCTGATCTTATGCAGCTTAATTTTGGGGGTGGAAAAGGCCCAGAAACATGTAAACATAAGTGCTATGAAGGAAATGAACCAGGAAAATGGAATATAAACTATGAAGGTGTAGGAAGGGGGTTATTATTTTAAGAAGAGTTGTTAGGAAAGGCCTGTCTGACAAGCTCTGATAAGTGTATATTAGAAAAGAAATATGAGAGAAATTTAAGGTACAAGGCATGAAAAACTGTGAGGAAAGATTTAAGGGCAGTTAGAACCATATGTACAAAGGTCCTGAGGCAGGAACATGTTAGATGTGCTTAAAAAAACCCAACCAAACAAACAAACAACAAAAACCAACTCATTATCCAGTATGGTTAGAATGTTGGGGTTGGGGGGTGTTCTGGGAAGAGCTGAGGTCAGAGAAGTAGCTCTGGGAAAGATTGTACAGTTGTGCATTTCCAAGGAATAGACTGTGTTTTATTCTGAGTAAAATGGAAAAGAATTGGATTCCCCTGAGTGAAACAGTCATGCAGTAACATTTGTTTTGAAAGAATAATGTTAGATATTGTGTGGTGCATAGATGTAAAGAGCCCTGGTAAAAACAAGCACCAGGCAACATGACAACACTATGGGAGATAATGGTGTCTGTATTAGTCTTCTAGGGCTGCCATACCAAAATACCACAGACTGGGCAGCTTAAATAACAAAAATTTATTTTCTCATAGTTCCGAGGGCTAGAAGTCCCAGACCAAGGTTTTGGCAGGTTTGATTTCTTCTGAAGCCATTCTCCTTGGCTTTCAGATGGCTACCTTCTAGCTGTGTCCTCACGGGGTCTTTCCTCTGTGCTCTTATATCACTGCTATTTCTCTGTATATCCTTATCTCCTCTTCTTATAAGAACACCAGTCAGATTGAATGACAGCCCACCCAAATGGCCTCATTTTAATTTTCCACACCTTTGAAGGATTTCCAAATACAGCTATATTTCCAAATACAGCTGTATTTCCAAATACAGCTATATTCTAAGGTACTGGGTAGTAGGGCTTAAACATGATATTAGAGAGGACACAGTTTGGCCCATAGAAGTGTCATAGTCTTAGGTGGTAGTGATGGAAATGCTGAGTAGTCAGATTCAGGATAAATGTTATAGAGACCAAGTATAAGATTTGCTGATGGAATGGGTGTTAGTGTCAAATATATATCTGATGTTTTTGACGTAATGATTGGAAAATGGAGTTGCTAGCAACTGAGAAGAGGCAGAACAAGGAAGGGGTGAATTTTTAGTCTGGAAGGGGTAGCAAGAATTTAATTATTATGATGTAACATTTGAAATGCCTCTTGGATATCCAAGTGACAATGCTAACTAGACAACCAAATATCCAACAGGCCTTAGAACATTCCTGCTATAGACTGTAATTTCATAAGTCCAGCTGTATTGGGAGTTCAGCCTGGGAGTGAGGGTTAGGTGTGAGCTGAGTAAGGAGTAAGTCTTAGAACCTGGGACAAAGAATTCACAGTTCAGGTTTTTCTGGCTGGAGCCTAAAAAAAACAATCTATACCTTTATCACCTTCTCTTCCTATTTTCCCGATGTTGTGTTGCCTAAATAAATAAATAAATAATAAAGATACATTATTTTCTGTGGCAACATTTTATTTATATTTCTGCCAAATATCACCTCCTCCTCCTTGCACTGTTTTTTACTTTACTTTGAAATTTAACTTTTCATCATTCATTCATTCATTTCACTTCCCTGTCCCCACCAATAAATAATTTATTAAGCACTTCTATATGCTAGACAGCCTTCTTCACAAACCCTAGTGGGACTAAAGGTGCAGATGCCAACAAGAAGCTGGTTTTTCAGAAGTTGTGAGAATGACCCCACTAACATGCCAGGAAAGATAAAAATACTGAAGAATACAAGGCTCTATGCTTTCTAGGAAGCCAATCAAAGCTCAGGAATAAATACATACACGTTTTTCAAAGTCCTGTAATCTATTAAAAAATACGGAAGATGTTTGGAATTGCAAAGATTAAAGGGGATTGATTGATTTAAACTAAAATTCAGGAAAGTAGTAGTATTTTAAAGTGGCCCTTAAATTAAAAAAAATATATTTATGTTTTGGAAACTTTGTAAATACTAGCATTTATTATCACCCATCACTGATTGGAGCTTTAACAATTAATGATTTCTGTTGGTAATTATCTATGTTCATTTAACAACCTCTGTCCATATGTCAGACACTGCTCTAGGCACAATGTAAAAATTATATTTTTAATTACGTTTATTGGAGTGATATTGATTAATAAAAATATATAGATTTCAAGCATACAATTCTATAATACATCATCTATATATTGCAACTATATTGCATTATGTGTTCACCACCCAAAGTCAGATCTTCTGTCACCATATGTTTGACCCCCTTTACCTTTTCTAACTCCCTCCCCCATCCTCTGTTAACCCTATATTCATTGCAACATTATTTATGGTGACCAAGACATGGAAACAACCAAAGTGTCATTTGATAGATGATTGAATAAAGAAGATATGGTACATATATACAAGGAGTATTACTTGACCATAAGAAAAGATGGAATACTGCCATTCTCAACAATGTGGGTAGATCTTGAGATTATCATGCTAAGTGAACTAAGTCAGACAGAAAAAGTTGAGAGCCGTATAATTTTGCTTTATGTGGAATATAAAACTGAAAACAACAAAAGAATAAGAGAAACAAATGTAAAAAATATGTTAAAAGGTAGAAAGGACACGTATTATTAAAGGTAAATAGAACATCTAAAGTTCTGAGTTAGAAAACTCCTAGTCATAAACACGTTTCCTTCTTGTGGTTAGCATCTGTGTGACCACAACAAAGTTAATTTTTTTTTACTTATAATTTCAACCCAAAGTTTCATGAGGTTTATTCAAGTAATTTGAAAATATTTCTGGAAAGAAAACTGGTTGTTTAGAAAGGCTAATTGTCACAATGGTACCCAAACAATTGGTCTTAAATATCATTTAAAAAATATATTTAAAAAATATTTTTTCATTTAGTGTATAATTTCTAATTTAACTGAGAGAACTACATGATATAAAGCGTATTAAAACTGTGAAGATCATTCAACTGGTAAATCTGAGTGTTTTTTAATTTGTCGTAGAATAATCCCATTCCACTTCTTTCATGTGGCTGAAGTGAATAAGAGTAGCAAATCTCAACCTCAATGAAATTTTACCATTTAAACATAAGGTGGGTTTCAAAATATTAAAAATACCTGAGCAATTCAAGTGCACATAATCATTTCAGTGCTAAGGTCTCCTATTGTTTTTTAATGGATGAGATACAAAATATATTTTGAAAAGTAAATCTTAAAGTGATTATTGTGAATGTTTTAGGAAATTCACTACTAATGTCAATCATGAAAATGGCATTTATTTCAGCAATGATTTCCCTGTTTGTTCTATCAGAACTATGACATAAAAGGCCTGGTACCAGCAACTAAAGTTAGAGAAAAACTAGTTATCTGTAAATCAAATTACCTCTTTTTTTTCTTTTTATCAGTCATGTGCAGAGAAAGCAGAGAAGGATATTCTATATGGGTATATAAAAACCCATCTATACTGAGAGAGATAGGGAGGCAGAGAGAGAGGGATGGGGGATGGAGGAAGAAGGAAAAGGATATTTAACATTGTGGTAAAGAGGAAAAAAATCTGTAAATGCTAATATTTCAGGATAAATAAGTAATGTAAACATGGAAAGCTAGTAATGCTAATGCACAAATGCATAACAATTTGGTCTGTAAACAGGGCACTTAATTCTAGGGAAAATTAGCTAAGAATTATTTTCCTGTATTTAAATTATTGGTAAGAAATGTTTTTTCTCTCTTATGTAATTGCCTATATACTAGCTTAGATTTTGTCTCTTGGCCTGAGAAGCCTAAGTGTTTACTATCTGGCCTTTTACAGATGAGGTTTGCTGACCCCTATTTTGTGTTTTTTCAGTATTTCTATGTAATGTATTACAATAGTTGTTCTTCAGTTTTCTCCAGACAAAATAACTTCACTTTCCTACTAGCTAAGAAAGTATTTAAAGTGCCCAGACCTGCTTAACTCTGATGATTTTAGATAAAACGCCATCATTTTTCAGCATGCAGTTTTTTAACAAACACACACACACACACACACACACACACACACACACACACACACACACTGGTTAATTTTACTTTGCAAGCAGCATATAAGTTGACCTTATGAATAGATGCCTCAAACATAATGTAACATTTCCTAAATATTGATTTATGACACTGTATGATTAAATCATTTAATTAGCTGAGTTACAGCTGTCACACATTACCGGATCTCTTTTTATTAAAGGTTGAAAGAAACTCAAGCATGTCCTAGAACTGTCAACATAAAATGTTTCCTCCTACAGAGTTCTTTGATTTTTATTTTGTTGTTCCTAGGGAAGTGGATACTTTGACTTTTTTTTTCTTAGGCCAGGAATCAATGAGTTGAAAATTGTTGTGAACATTGTTAGGTCAGGTGATAACAGCATGACTCCTGGGGTAGTTTAAACAGTCAGTGTCGCATGATGCAGCGCAGTAGAATTTTATAACTGTTTGTACAGCATATTCTACACACACACACACACACACACACACACACACACACACACACACGCATTTCCTGTGTGTACCTTTGTTCTGTTTATCTTGGTGCTCTATTTATTTAAATAATATAACCGTTATAGCGTTTAGCAGACACAAACTGTATACTCCAAATTTTCTTCAGATATATCACTCTTGGTAGGAAACCAATTCACAAGCAATTTTCTTGTTTGTGCTTAAAAAGCCCAACTTTTTTCTATGCTTTTAGGTTTTGGTTCAAACACTTGCTTTTCCTTGAAAATAAAGTCTTCTTTCACATTAACTTCAATGCCCATCTTTTTTTATTCTTAAAAGGACATTTCAAAATTATCATACCTGTGCCTTGAAGCAATGTTTGTGGACATAAATTATATGCCAAACACTATCAAAGATTGTATGCGTTCCTACTTATATTACACATGCACTCTACAAGGCACTTAGGACGACATCAGTGGATCTCAGTGGAGATTGTTTTAAGGAAGGATGGACACTGATCCTGTGTTTTCTGTATATGTCTTGGTTTCGCTTTTCCCACTCGCTCCATTTATACTTTCTGTGTGTAGTAAATTCAATGTAATATATACTTTTATGCCTTTTTATGTCATCAAGTAGCCTTTATCTTTTACCTTTTTCACCCATTAGAAACACCTTCCACTCATAGTAAATCACAGTAATTTAGGACAGTTATGGATTATATACTACTATTAAATAAATAGGAGAGAATGCCAAAGTTTTTTAGATCAGTTGTGTACATTTTAGGAGATTGTCATGTTTGTATCAAATGAGTCAAACATGTAGTAAAACCTCAGGTGGTTCTGGTATCAAATAAAGGTGGTCAGTCACTGCATTAAATATAACAGCACTACACACAAAAGCAATGTTGCACACTCAAAATTCTGAATTTTGTTTAAGAATCTCAGTTTTGAAACCATTTGTGTTAGGTGGAGTGAGTGGTATGGAACTTATGACGATAACAAAAAATATTGAAATGTCATCAGGCCTTGTCCAGAGCTTTATTTCTTTCCCCACTTGCAGTAGACCAAAGTCAAGTTAAGAACACACATTGCAAATAAGCCTGTATCTGATTTTCTTTTCTATGTATACTTAATTACTATACGATTTAATAGACTACATATACCCTAGACTCCATTCAGACAATGTCATAACATCTACCAAATTAACAAAATGATTTTTCAAAACATTGAAGTCAGAGAAACTGATTAGTATTCTGCATTTTCTAAACTTCTGTGACTAGAGAGGGACATATAGTAGTATGCATTTAAATGCCACTATCAGAGAGCCAACAGACTCCTGTTGCAACATTTTTATTCATGTTATAATGTGCATTTTTAACTCTATATTCTAAGTAACTCTGTGAGCTTTCACACACATTAAAACAACTTGTATATATCTTTACCCTTTTCTATATTTGACTGTCATTATTGTTTTTAAGTAGGATAACCATAGGATAGACATAATGAAGAAAGTATTCATATGTGTAATTATAAATTGTCTAAATAAGTAACACAGATGTGAAAAGATTAACTGGACAAAGCTGTGTGAATGAGTAGGATACTGTTGAGAAAGAGGAAAAGAGACTTGAATCCTTGTACAAGGAAAACGTATCGAAAATGAGACTAATAAGTAAAATTTGTAATATGCCAATTTGGCTTTCAACATGAGTAATGACAATGTATTTTTTTCACTTATTTGGCAAAAGCGATGCCACCTATTCAAGAGACCTTTTTAGACTATCAATATCTTCCTTTCCTCAAGCTAAATACATCAATGAGGAAAGAGATGTGAAGCATGGAAAAAATCCAGTTTATCACACCGGCATATGGACTTTCCCTGGCAACCGAATAAGGTGGACACCTCTGCAAAGGATTTGGAAACACAGGATCACTTGGGTAGTAGTAATTAATTGAAGTGGCTAAGGCCAAGTCTTTTATGTTGAATCAGTTATGTGACCAGTCACAATTCAGCTGCAGCTACAGTGGGACTCGTAGGATTTAAAACTCGGTTACAGCAAGAAAGAATCAAGGGTGAAACATTAGCAAGATTAAGAATCTGAGGGGACTTAGAGATTGAGTTTTTTCTGGTTTTTTTTTAGAACCTACATTGTCCTTCTTATATTGAAGATAAATTGAAAGAGATAGAGAGATGAGAGAGAGAGAGAGAGAGAGAGAGAGAGAGAGAGAGAGAGAGAGAGAGAGAGAGAGATCTCTGGAACATTTGATCTAGTTGTATGCGCATAAACATGCACACACACCGTCACACGGCCACCACCACATATCCCGAAGAAATGTTAGACTTACTGACATTTTGCACAATATCTTGAGTTCCTTGAAGAAAAAGTGTTGCACAAATGCAAAAACAAAAATACCAAGACAAACTATGTGGGTTAGTTCTCACAGAAAGAAAATATCACTCTATAATCACCAAGCGTTTTAATTTTCTTAGAATTGAAAAGATACTGAAAGAAATTGCAACACGAGAAAGTGCTCAAAATCTTTGAAGTTTCTTATTGCTTTATTCCTTTCAGCCACTCATCCTTGGCAAGTCAAGGTAAATAGCTTTTATTATATAAATGTGTAAGGAAGTGAAGGAAACGACACAGTCTAGTTGGGAGTATCTCTATTTATGTTCAGAGCTCTGCAACCTCTTTCAAATGCAATGTTTTTAATGTTTTCTATTAGGGTTTAACATTCCACACTACATTCTTCATGTTGTTTTCTTGTCATAAGATTTTAAAATCATGCTTACTCGATTAGTCCCTCAACTACTTTATTTAAATAATGCAAACTATGATCAATGAGTTCCCTGTTAAGCAAATTAACCTAGTTAAAATATTTAAAGTATGTATTTTTAAAAGAGCAGGTTGCATAAATTAAGAGCTCCATTCACCATACATGTTGGCCCCAGAGGTATTGTAAGTTTCCACCTTCACCACTATCAGGAGTGTCTCTTAGTTACATGGGACATGTGGTAAGAGGAAACAGTTGGCATAGGGCTCCTATATGCTCAGATATTTTCAGAATCACTTTTAAATCTAGCATATAAAATATACTGGGTTGTAAACACACGATGCAATATAAAGATGATGTATTATAGAATTGTACACTTGAAACCTATATAATTTTACTAACCAATGTCACTCCAATAAATTTAATAAAAAACAAAACAAAACATATTTCCATTGGCTGTTGTGTAAGATGAATCAAATATTGTCCCTGACCTCACAGAGTGATGTGATAGAGTGCAACAAACGGACATGCATAAAACTGAGATAGCCAGTTAATTGAAAGGGAAAAAGTTAAAAATGTGATTGCAGATTGAATGTGAGAGTATTTAGATTCATCATTACAAACTTGGCATGGAACCTGAGATATAGTATTTTCTGCATTTCCTAAACTTAATTGTCCATGAGTCTTTGGAGGGGAAAGAATAATCTTTTATCATTAGCGTTCTTCAGAAATAATTTGGGAAATGGTAACAATAAGATATATACACATGTATTTGTGCATATTATTTCTTCTTTTCCTCCTTCTCTTTTGATGACCCTGACTCCTCCTTAGCCCTTCCCTCTCTTCCTTCTCCTTCTTCTTCTCTTCCTCCTTCTTCTTCTCTTTCTCTTTCATCTCCTCTCCTTTAATTTTTCCAAGCAGTGTATCTCAAAATAACTAGTTCTCTATTTTTGGAGGCTAGAAAAGCATGTTGGATAAATGGGGCAATTTTAATTACATCATCCTAAAGTCACGGTCAGTGGTTTGGAAAAATCCTATGAATGGCTTTGAAACTTGATGGCCAGAGAATTGTTCAACACAATATTTGAACAACTACCATATGTAGTGAGGCTTTGATATTCCATTTGGGAAGTACTAGTGCATAGTAGTCTCCCCCAAATGGATAACATAGTTAGGTGGAATATAAAACACTACTTACCAGAATATTCAGTTTCACTTAAAATGTTCTGACTGCTCTGCTTTTGCACACATGATGCTCAGACTCTCTATGAATTGCAAAGATAATGTGTGCTTTTTGAATAATAGCATCAGATGGGGCTATAACAGCAACCTAGAGCAAATTTTAGAATTTTACGAGGATGTTTTTGATTATCATAATTTGGAAGGCAATATTGCTTCCAAATGGAAGTCTGCAATGATCAATGCAGATTATATTAACACAGGATTGACATTCATGAGTGTGAAATATTGCTTAATAAGACTACAAAATAACAATAATTCATACTTAAAAGTCAAGTATTTTTGGCAATTTTAATAAATAAGTGGAATTTTCCAAGTTACGACTAAAGTCAAGGGTAGCTTGTACTTGATTTTGTTTAAATCATCCTTTGGGTTTATTACTATTTCATAGAGTCATGTCATTAACAGCAATGATATTCATGATATTTGAATCATCAGAAGAAGACACCACCTGCATTGGGAGCTGTAGAGTCAGGTGTAAGCACTCCACAAGGTTATAATGTTTTCTATGGTAGTATGCCTTTATTTGTCATGTCTCTTTTATTTTACTGACTTGGTGTTCTATCGATGTGAAATTTTCTGGAAATTATTTGAACACATTGGTTATGGCATCTATAACTTTCGTTTCAGGATAGGAAAGAGATGTTACAAAATATTTGTTTTGCAAAGGGAGTAAAATGTCTTACAGGGTTGAAAAGTGCTACCTGTAGAGAGATAACAAGTTCATACCTCTGTTTGATTACATATGCTGATAGAGTATGAAGGGATCGCCTGTTACCTCAAACCCTCCTCATTTACAGAGAACTCTGGGTCCTAGAAAGAGTAAATCCACTTCCAGTGGTGACACAGTTTCTATTCTCCTCACTATCTTAATTTGTTATCTCTTAAATTTGGAAAATTTTCAACTTAGGTAGAAATATGCAAGCCATGTAGATCAGAAACTTGTTTTACAGATAAGGGAGTAGGGCCAGGAAAAATTGCACAAGCAGAGTTATGTATAATATATACTCCTGCCTCAGGTTGTATAATCAAATGTTAGCTGCAGTAGGTCTTTATGCACTTGTATATATTTTTTTGCTTTATATTATGTGCTGGTAATGCCCAAAATACCCATGGTTAATATGGAAAATCAAAGTCATAATAATTGTTATTATGGTTATTAGCCTTAAAGACTTTGATTCACATTCACAAGTACACAATAAATTCTACCAGTCACACATAAAACTTGTTGGAAATAATTTTCAAACATGTGATCAAGTTAAACGCACATTTCTGTGTTTGATCAAATTACTGAAGTATCAAATACCGTATTTGCCGGCGTATAAGACGACTGGGCGTATAAGACGACCCCCTAACATTTCCACTCAAAATACAGAGTTTGTTATATACTCGCCGTATAAGACTACCCCCTCTTCCACACACCTTCCACACACCAAATAAAAGGTAAAACAATATCAGATTTGATTTCAACATTTTAATTTATATTCAAATGCTTATGACATGCAGGAAAACTGTCACAAGGCTGTATGTAATCAAACATATACATAAAGCAGTGCAAGTTTATTACCGGTAAACATACCGGTAATTCACTAAAGAAAACACACTCTATAGACTGGTACCGTAGATGCTTCTCAGGAACATAGGCAAGCAGCCCACAACCTAGAGGGACTGTCAATGATAGAAGTAAGATAACAAATAGAGGGAGAGAGCAAGTGCCGGGCAAGTCCCTAGCAAGTTTGCTGGCGTGACAGTTTCCCCTTAAAAGCGATTTTGTGCTATCATACTGGGTGTATGGTCGGTTGTGTGCGATTTTGCGAGTGTGGTAAAATCGCATAACAGCAAAATCGCATAACAGCCAAGCATACACCCAGCAGCACTGCTGATGCCTGAACGGTATGTGGAATGAAGTGGGCGGGCATCGGGAGGCCACTATGGCACAGGGCAAGCACTATGGGCAGTCTATCTGAAGTGTACCTGGCGTATAAGACGACCCCCCACTTGGAGGCATATTTTTCAGGGCCAAAAAATCGTCTTATACGCCGGCAAATACGGTAAATACCAACAAAAATGGAAATCATGTGTTCACGCATAAAGGGTCAAGTAGTTTTCCATATATTATCGTTTCATTTGGATTTGGTTTCTAAAACTTCGGTTTGTCTTTCATTGTTGCTATAGGTGTTATAAATTAAACCAAATTAAATGCACATGTTATTTATATGATGTTACGGAATTAAAGCAATAGTAACATATTTTTGTTAAAGTGGCAGTGTTTTGCTTATTTCTTATTTTAAAAAGTGAAAGTCACTACACTTACAATGGAATAGTGGCATCAGAAAGTAGGGAGGAGATTTATGTGGTCTCAAGCAGAGGGAAACTATGAATAGATAAATTTGGCTCAGTTCCATAACAGATTTCCAATTTCTTACCTGATTAGTTGTGAGATAATTCTAAATGGAAGTAATGAGTGCTTCATCTTCTAAAATAGACCAGAAAATGCTGATGAAATCTTTTATTCTTATTACCAATATCAATACAAATAAGGAAACAAAGTGTTTTTTCTCTCTTAACGTTAAGTATGTAGAGCTGATAAAGGAATTAAAAATATTCTTTAAAATTATATAAAATACATATGTTTTATATCAGGAATAAAATACTTTTGAAAAATTTTAGCTTTTATTATACTCATTTGAAATAACCCTAAAGCCTTTGGAGTCTTTCAAACATGTATGAAATGATGATACTGAACTTTACACTCAGAACAAGTAAAGTATTATATTTAAATACAATTATACTTTTTTAATAGTTTTGACTAAAGCAAAATACCATTATTTGACTCCTCCATCCAGGAAGATAGAAAAGGTATATTTTTCCTTATTCTTCTTGTTAGTGTGAAAAAAAAAAAGCATGCTAGTATAAAAAACTTTTCACATTATGTACAAAACAAAATAAGAAGATACTGGACACTGAAAGGTGGAGGAAATGAACATAGAATAGAAAAAACTAGTGCCCTCTGGACATAAAGACCAACATTGTTTTGAATTTTCTAGCTTTTTCTTTTTTTGCTTCATTTAACCCATAATGGGTGCTGGAGAATCCAGTAACCTGGAAATGCCAATGGACACAGACAAAGAAAGGCCAAACAAAAGTCTGCTTTCTATAGCTGAAGTACCAGGAAAGGGGAACTTAGCAAGACAGAAAACTTAGAAAATAACTGCTCCACTGCAGCCAAATACCAAAACAAAAACAACTGTGAGCCACCTAGACCCAAATCACCAATGACTAACTGGGGAGACGAAGCTTTTATTCTTGATAGACAATGAAAAGCACCCCTTCCTAATCCCCTATCCCGTTAAAATAGTATCAGAGAAGATGGACTTTCACCCCCCACCTGGCACACCTCTCTTTCACAGTGGTATCAGAAGAGGCCACATTGGGGAGTACAACCGTGTGTCATTTAATGGGAATGCATTCTGAGAAATGCAAGTAATTTTGAAGTTGTGCAAGTATAATAGAGTGAGTGCACTTACACAAATCTACATGGTATAGCCTACCATACATCTATATATGGTATGTATTGCTCATAGGCTACAAATTTGTGCAGCATTTTACTATACTGAATATTGTAGGCAATTATAATATAATGGTATTTGTGTATCTAACCATATTTGTGCATCTAAACACATAAGTGGTACAATAAATGTACAGTATAGAGAGATTAAAAAACAAACAAAACCAGCACATCTGTGTATGGCACACCATGAATGGAACTCGCAGGACTGGAAGTTGCTCTGGGTGAGTCAGTGAGTGAGGTTGAGTGACTGTGAAGGCCTGGGACATGACTGTCCACTACTGTAGACTTTATAAACATTGTACATGTAGGCTACACTACACTAATTTATTTTTTTAATTTTTTCAATAATAAATTAATCTCCACTTATTATAACTTTATTACTTTATAAACTAAAAGAGCTAATCTGCCAGGTATAATCAATTATAATAAACCAAAACAGAAAGTAACTCTCAAGTCTTAATCACTTAATCCCATAGTAACAGCAGGATGCTAAACCAAAAAACAAAAACAAAAACAAAATAAAACCAGTGCTGGCCCCTCCGCTGTCCATTATCCCACCCCGTAGACAGTGCTAGGTTAGGGTCAGGTGGGTTGCACAGACCCAGGGATCTTTCCATTGTCACTGGACACCTGTTGACCAGTGAGGAGGGAGAGGGGGTAAATGCTACCACAAGAAAAGTACTGAACACTGAGTCAGAGTGGAGAAAATTATCTTCAAGATGCTCCCCAGTCCTCTCTGTAAGGAGGTTTTGGCTGAGATGCCTAGGGAAGGGACACAGATACGCATTACAGCGTGGCCTGCTGGGGAACTGAAATGAATCACTGATTGCAACTCCCTTCAGAGACTGCAATGCAAAATGCACACCAGTGTGTTGTGAGCAGGCAGCTTTGTCCCCTAAAGCCTGCCAGCTAAAGCCTTTGTAATTCCCTCTGTTCAGCCTGAAAAGTCACTCATAGGATTTTAGTCTTCACTTACTAGCCAATATGGCCTTTATTTCTTTTTTTTATGACATTGAATCATCACTGTTTTGCATTAATTTGGTTAAATAGTTGCTGTGAGACCATTTAAAGGCACTTATTTAATATAGACAACTCCAGGTCACTCAGAAAATAAAGCAAAGGAGATAAACTTCTCTCCTTTGCTTCCTACATTCTCTGGACTGGAGGGGTTGAAAGAGGATGTGAATGCTACATACAGAGAAAGAAAACTAACTTCAAATAAAAACTTTCATTCAAATCATTTAGCTTTACAAGCATCAAGTAAATTGTCATATTTAAGCAGAAAACTTTAAACTGTCCTCGTTGATACAGAGTTTTATTTATTTCAAAACTATAATGGAACACATGAACCATATTATAAATTATTTCTTCTTTAGTATCTGACAGTTATAGAAGTAGAGAAAAAACAACCTCCTGTCACTCAAATTGGTTTTCAAATCATATATAGGGTGTTAATCATCATGACTAGTAGAAATCCTCATACTAGCTTTGGTGAAAAATATACATAATATGATGCAGGTGATTATTTTTCCCCTGAGGGAATATGAACTCAACAGAAATGCATTTTCTTACAGCTGACAATCCTTTACATAATCCTGATATTTTGATTAGTGTTTTGAATACTTTACAAAAAGCAGAAAATGTCACACATATGGTATCTCAATATGGGATTCAGATTGCATATCAGAGAATGTGAAGCACATGTCAATAAAAGATTTTCTTTCTGTTGCTTAGTTTCTGGGTCATGGCAGATGATGCTTTAACAGGATCAGTTCAGTGCTTCTTACAGAACTCTTAAGAACAAGTCTAGATTTTTGCTTTTAATCCTTCAATAAGCACCAGTTGACCCAAGTATAATACCACACATCAAAATGTACAGTGTAGAATTGGCAAAAAGATACATAAATTCATCTATTTTCTTTTAACTTTTAAAATTATCCATTAATTTTATTTTGAATATAAATTTTAGTTTCATGTCCATAAGCAGCCTTGTAGTCAAGAAAATTATTACTTACATTCCACTGATTTCATTGTAAAATGTCTAAGATATTGTGAATTTTAATGAAGGTTTAAAGCTATAAATACAAAAAATACTTATATAAGAATACAAAAAATATAAATATCAAACAATCATTATTTTATTTAGACCTCTGAAGAAATTAAAAATTATGAAAGCTAAATTTAAAAACACATGTAACACTTAGTTGTTATTGCACATTTATACATTTCTTCTCTTCCTTAAAAATAGTCTTGACATCTCATCCTCCCAGTTTGAAATTTCTGATCAGGGACACTAGAATTTTGATGCTGCAAAGATAATGTCATTGAGAATGTTATGAAGTAAAAATATTCCAATGGAAAATGTATTAACATATTTGTAATTATGAAACTGAAAATACTAGCTGAGGACAAAAGTAATACATATTTGAAGCAATGCACACAATATGTAGAAAAAAGGAAAGAAACAGTTATTTTTTATTGACGTATAATTGGCATACAACTTTATGTTAGTGATTATATTGCTTTTAAGCACCATTGAATATGTCAATTTACAATACAAACGATCGAACCCTTTCCAAAATTAATTTCATTTAATTTTTATTATAGCTAAAATATAAGATTAAAAAACTGAAATTTTTACATCTGTATATTGCTTTGGGAAATATGTCCATCCTCACCAAAACCCCAATGGCATTTTTTAAAGACATAGAACAAAACAGCCACCAGGTTTGTATGGAATCACAAAATACCCTCAATAACTAAAGCAATCCTGAGAAAAAAGAACAAGGTTGGAGGTATCATTCTCCTTGACTTCAATTGATCGTACAGGGCAACAATAATCACAACAGCATGGCATTGGCAGAGAAACAGACACATGAACCCCTGGAAAAGAACTGAGAACCCAGAAATAAACCCACATAAATATGGGCAGATAAGTTTTGACAAAGGAGCCAAAAATATACAATGGAGAAAAGAAAGCCTCTTCAATAAATGGGTCTGAGAAAATTGGAAAGCCACATGCAAAAGGATGAGGCTACACTGTTATGTGTCACCATATACCAAAAAACTCAAGATGGATCAAAGACCTAAAATAATACACTGCATAGAAGAAAGTATTAGTATTACACTTGTGGACCTTGGTGTTAGAGAGGGTTTTATGAATTTGACCTAAAGGCAAGGGAAGTAAAAGCAAAAATAGATGAATGGGACTAGATCAAACTAAAAAGCTTCTGCATAGCAAAAAAAAAAAAAATCAACAAAACAAAGTGGCAACCAACTGAACGGGTGAAGATATTTGCAAACAACACCTCTGATAAGGGGCCACTATTCAAAATGTATAAAGAATTCATACAACTCAACAACAACAGAACAAACAATTCAAATTTTAAAAAAACATGAAGAGAGGACCTGAACAGACACTTCTCCAAAGAAGACATACAAATGGCCAATAGATATATGAAAAAATGTCCAACTTCATTAGCTATTAGGGAAATGCAAATCAAAACCACACTAAGATACCATATCACACTTGTTAGAATAACTATTATCAACAAGTAATAATAAGTGTTGGAGAGGCTGTGGAGAAAAAGGAACCCTCATACACTGTTGGTGGGAATGCACATTGGTGCAGCCGCTATGAAAGGCAGTGTGGAGGTTCCTCAAAAAATTAAGAATAGAATTACCCTATGACCCAGCAATCCCTTTTCTGAGTATCTAACCAAAAAGATCTGAAAACGTTTACCCATAAAGATATCTGAGCATACCCCTATATTTATTGCAGCATTAATCATGATGGCCAAGACATGGAAACAACTGAAGTGCCCTCTGATAGATGATTGGATAAAGTAGATGTGGTACATGTATACAGTGAAATATTGCTCAGCCATAAGAAAAGATGAATTACTGCCATTTGTGACAACATGGATGGAAGAACTGACTCTCTGTAGTGAAATCACAATGCATATATGCATGATGTATTATGGGATTGTACACTTTAAATCTATATAATTTTGCTATAATGTCACCCCAATAACTTTAATAAAAATTAGAATAATAAATTAAAATAAAATAATACAATATTTGATTTTTCATTAATATAGCTTAGTGAATATATAAACTTGAAAAATATGTAAAATGAAAATAGTGATTCCTTTAGAGTGTATCTAGAACTGACTACTCTGCCATATGTTTATATGTGTGTATTTTAACTATTTATATATTAATTCTATAAAAATCAATGTTTTTATTTAAGAGAAATGTGTGTGCATGTTTGTCTCTCTGCGTGTATTTAACTTTTAGTCAGTCACTGTGTTGTTTTTTTCCCTTTGTGAACTTTTTTTAATTTGCAAAATGTACTTTTGACAATGTACCTATACATTTTACACCACTTTTTAAAAATAGTGTAATAAGAAAGAAATAATGTCAGCATCCTTATTGTCTTTGTTTAGGATATCTGAATACTTTGTCCAATTTAATTCTATTTGTTTATGATATTATTTTAGGCATAAAAATTAAAAATCATAAACAAGCAAAAAGTCAATTAATTATGAAGATTTGTATATTTAATGACTTACTATTTTATTGATGAGTGACTAAAAATTGAATACTTTTTTATAAAACTAGAATCCATCATACTGGTTTAGGTTATTACAGCCAAATTTTCATGTCTTTATATTTATTATGTTAAAATGCAGGAAATCCAATTATGTTAAAATCCAAGAAAAGCTAATAATTTATTCAAAATTTTATTTTAACGATAGAAATCATACAGTTGTTACAAATGATAATTATCATATATTGACATTGAGAAGAAAATATCTCCCAAAGTCACTCTAATAAACATTTATTTTCCCTTTTAGACCATGCAAAGTATCAATTTCTAATGAAATGATGGTTTATCATATATTAATATATTGATAAGATTTAAAGAATTTCTAAACCCTAATTATGATTAATGATATTGGACATTTTTATGAGATTTTATGTCACATATATATCTTCTTTCATGATGGATGTTTCCAAATATTTTTTCTAATATTTAAGTACTTATTTTGTTTTTTAATTAACAAGTTAGAATGAAAGATAATGGATAAAATGTTTTAATCAGATGTATGCTTTGCATATATTTTCACATGCTTCATGGCTTGTCTTAATTTTATTAATAGAGTCTTCTGAAGAGCAGGACTTTTTAATTTTGATAAAGTTTACATTTTTATGGGATGTTCTTTATTGTTGTATTAAGAAATGGATATGGCATAATAGATACAACCTAAGGTAAAAAACATTTTCACTCATGTTTTCTTCTGGAAGGTTTATAGTTTTATATTTTATTTTCAGGACTATCATCATTTTAGTTAGTTTTTGTGTATGGTACAAGTTTATTTTTTTATAAAAGGATATGTAATTTTTCTTGCAATATTTGTTGAAAATATTACTTTTTTTTCACTGAATTACCTTTGTACTTCTGTCAAAAATTGTCTGAAACTGGTAAAAACTAAATAAGATTTGTGTTTTAGTTAACAATATTAAATTGACATCAATTTTGTGGTTATGACATTATATTACCGCTGTCTAAGATGTCACTATTGTGGAGAGTTAGGTGAAGGGTTGAAGGGCTCTATGTTCTATTTTTGCAATTTCATATACATCCAAATTTGTTTCAAATAAAAAGTTAAAAATTAAGTTGTCCATATGAATTTAGATACACACCTGGAATCTCTACACTGTTCCATTGATGACATTTTTTTCCCCTCTCCTTAGGCCAATAGTACACAACCTTCATTATTACACCTTTATAAGACAAAATTAGATGCTGTTAACTCTCCAAATTTGTTCTTTTTCAAAGTTTTTGCTGTTGTTACTATTTCAGGTGCTTTGAGTTTTCATATGAATTTTAGAATCAGCTTTTAAATTTCCACAAAATAGCCTGCTGGAATTTTGTTTGCAATATGTATTAACCCTGTAAAACTTTGGATTGCAAGTAACTTGGCTTGCGAGTGTTCCGCAAGACGAGCAAACATTTCTATTAGGTTGGTACAAAAGTAATAGCAAAAACCACTATTACTTCTGTACCAACCTAATAATATATTTTAACTTGGTAAATAAGCAATGTCTTGCAATATGAGTAGTTTATTTCTGGAATGAATTATGTTCGCAAACCGAGGTGTTACTGTATATCAATTTAAGAGGAATTAAAATCCTAAAATTTGAGTGTTCTGACCCATAAAGAAGGTATATCTCTCCTTTTATCTGGGCCTTCTTATCTCAGCAATATTTTATAGTTTGTATTATACAAATCCTAAACACCTTTAGGCTGACTTTTCCCAAATTGTTTTTTATTGTACATACTATTATAAATTGATTTTAATCAGTTTTTAATAACTTATTCCTAATAAGCATAAAGAAGTACATTTGATTATTTTATATGGGTTTTATACATTACATCCATGTTAAAATGAGTTTTAGGGCTTTTTTGTATATTCCATTGATTTTTCTATAATACATAGATGACTGACATCTATAAGTAGGGCAGCTTCCTTCTTACTTTAAAATATGTATGCTTTCACTTATCTCTTGTTTTATTGCACTGGTTAGTATTTCCAATAAAAGCTTGGATAAAAGTGATAATAGTAGCCATGCTTATTTTGTTGTTGAACTTAGGCAGACAGCCTTGAAACATTAATAATTAAAAATGATTTATTATAGGTAACTTTTTCATAGATACCTTTTTTCAGGTTAAAGAATTTCTTTTTGTATTTTTAATGAATGAATTCCTATGAGTATTTTTTAAAGATGATTTTTAGAGCAGTTTTAAGTTCACAGCAAAATTGAAGAGGAGTTACGAAGGGTTCCTATATACTCCCTGACCCCCCATATACATACTTCCCCCACTACCAACATCCCCCAGAAGAGAGAGGTACATTTGTTGTAATTGATGAACCTACATTGACACATCATAATCAACTGAAGTCCATAGTTTTTGTTAGGGTTTACTCTTGGTGTTATGCATTCTATTGGATTGGACTAATACACGATACCACGTATCTTTCATTAAAGTATCATAGAGAGTGTTTTCAATACCCTAAAAGTCCTCTGTACTCTACCTATTCATCCTCCTTGCCCTAAACCCTGACAATCACCGATCTTTCATTTTTTCTATAGCTTTATCTTTTCCAGAATGCCATGTAGTTGGAATCATACCATATGTAGCTATTTTTGGTTTGGCTTTTTTTCACTTAGCAATATGCATATAGAAGTTTTCCATGTCTTTTCATGGCTTGTTGTTCATCTCTTTTTAGCTCTGAATACTATTTCATTTTCTGGACATACCATAGTTAATTTATCTATTCACTTACAAAAATGTTTTGATGGCCTTCAAGTTTTGACAATTATGAATAAAGATATTTTAAATAGTCGTGTGCAGGTTTTATGTGTACATAAGCTTTAAACTCTGGGATAAACACCAAGGAGTGTGATAGATGGATCATATGATAAAATTATGTTTAATGTTGTTAATAAAAAAAAGCATCAAACTGTTTTCCAAAGTGACTGTCATTTTGTATTACCTCTAGAAATGAATAAGAGTTCCTGTTGTTCCACATCCTCTTCAGCATTTGATATTATCAAAGTTTGGACCTTGGCCATTCTAAAGGTATGTAATAGTTTTCATTCCTGTTTTAATTTTAATTTTCCTGATGACATAATGTAGAGAATATTTTCAATGCTTATTTGCCACCTTTATATCTTCTTTGATTAATGTCTATTCAAGTGTTTTGCCCATTTTTAATCCAGGAGTTTGTTTTATTATTTTTGAATTTTAAGAGTTCTTTATATATTTTGGGTAATGACACTTTATAATATGCCTTTTGTAAATATTGTATCTTATCTGTCACTTGTGTTTTCATTTGTTTGACGTCTCTTCAGAGCAGTTTTAAATTTTAATTGCTGTTGTAGCTAAAAGCCATCACTATACTCAACGTCATCTATTTTTTTTTCCTATGTTATCTTCTAAGAAATTTATAGTTTTGTATTTTACATTTAGGTCTGTCACTAATTTTTTCTAGTTGCATTTAAGTTTATAAAGTGCTTAAGATCTGAGTCGAAATACACTTTTTTGCCTATGGATGTCCAATTGTGATAATACCATTTGTTAAAAAGACTTACTTTGCTGCACTGTATTGCTTTTGCACTTATATCAAATATCAGTCGACTATATTTATGGGGTTTTGTTTCTGAATTCTGTTTTATTTATCTATTTGTCTATTCCCTCTCCAATACCACACTATTTTGATTATTGTAGCTTTATACTAAGTCTTCCCTGACTAATTTATCACACATTGTGCATTTCTTGTGTTGTGTGTGTGTGCACACATATGCACTTGTGCTAGATATTTTGTATTCCTATACAAATTGAGTTGTGTTCTCCAATGTAGTTAATTTGTTTAAGTATCATGATTTTGTATCTTACCTTTAGAAGTTATTATGTGGGAAGAAAAGAGAGCTTAATTGAGGGTTAATTTTCACCCCTTCCAGAGACACAACCATTCTGACTAGTTTTTCCAGTATCCTGCGAATTAGAAGTCTTCCTTTGTGAGTACCAGGTACTATTCCTTTTAATACTTTTGGATATAGGGCCTGCCGAGGCAAGATGCTGCTTCTTTGTGTTTTCTGAACCTTTGAGAGACTTAAGAAAATTCTGCAGCATTAGCCAAAACAGTCCAATTTTTTGGAAAAGCCATTGGAAGTGGCTTAGGTGGGCCCACAAGTTGGCTGGGGCAGGGTCTCAGGGAATCACCAGAGCAGAGCAAACAGTGTCAGCCAGATTGATGGAGACTCAGATATGGTGCCCGAAGTCTGCAGGCTGGTTTGGGGAGGGCTCAACAAAGAAACAATGGTTTCTGTCTGGGAGAAAGCTGCCCTTCAGCCATCACCTCAAAGATAAGCCATTCAGTTCCTCCCCATATGTCCTTGGTACCTTTTGAGCTGCTGCCCCAGTGCTGAAGTTAAGAGTGAGTGAGTCCATTAGTGAGTAAGTTCATGCATGGGCCCTATCAGAGGGACTCCTGGGGCTCCAGCAGCCCTCCATCTCACTCTGTCACAATCTCTGCTGGTTTTCACAGCCACAATTTGTGGGGACTCCTTTTCCTGGCACTGGAACCCTGGGCCGGGGAGCGTCGTGTGGGGCTGGGACCCTCATTGCTCAGAGTGGACCACCACAGCTGAGATATTCCTCCTGATTTTTAATTGCCACATGCAGATGTGGGACCAGTCCTTGTCACATCTCCATTCCCCCACCAGTCTCAACATGGCTTCTTCTGTGTATCCTTAGTTTGAGGACTTGTGTTCAGGTAGACTTCAGATAATTCTCAATGATGATTGTACTATAGTTTAGTTGTAATTTTGATGTGGTCATGAGAGGAGGCTAGCACAGCATTTACCTACTCTACCACCTTGACCAGAAATCATCTCCTTAAATTTTCAAATAGCAGAAAGAGAACATGCTTGCTCTCTGGCCTCTTCTTATAAAGGCGCTATGATCGTCAAGAGGACTCTAACTTCATGATCTAACTACTTTCCAAAGATATCATCTCCAAATACCATTATATTGGGGATAAAATTTCAATATATAAATTTTAAAGGAACAGAAATATTTAGTCCATAATATTCTGCCCCTGGGTCCCCAAAATTCAGGTTCTTCTCAGATGAAAAATTAATTCCATCCCAACAACCACAAAAATCTTAATTTTTTCCAGAATTCTCTCTAAAATCTAAAGTCTTATCTAAATATATTCTAAATCAGACATTGGTGATACTTGAGCTATGATTCATTCTGAGGCAAAATTCCTCCCCAGCTGTCAACTTGTACAACCAAACAAGTTACATGATTCTAAAATACAATAGTGGAATATTCCGATTACAAAAGGGAGAAATAGGGAAGAATAAAAGGGTGACTGATCCCAAGCAAGTCCAAAACCTACCAGGGCGTGATCTTAAGACTTGAGGATACTAAGCTCTTTGGCTCCTTACTCTCCCCTCTATACCCACTGAGGTGATGGTCCTGCCACCACAAGGTAGTGGGACAGGTTCTTGTCTCCAAAGCTCTGCTGGGAAGAGGTCAAGACCCCACGACTTTGGGCAGAGTTTGGCTGGCTGGTTGAAAATGAGGCAGTTCCCCCCACCCCCTCCGATTTTTCAAGCTGAGGAAGGAGCCCTGATAATCTCTGAATCACCTTTGGGGTCATTCTTCTCTTGTATTGAAGAATAAATTATGTTCGCAGCTAATAGCTTCATAGCCACATCCTGTACATTTATCAAGTCTGGCAGCCTTCTTTATTCCGTCCTATCTCCTTTCTCTTTAGTTCAAATTATTATTTTTCTCTTGGGAGTAGCTGATTCAGTCCATGATTCACACTCTTAATAATCTGCTTATCAAATGGCCACTTGGCCACTCTCTTCATGTTCTCTTTTGAACATGTTCTATAATATAAATAGGCTGAGAATTTTCCAAACCTGTAAGTTCTAGTTCCTTTTTGCTTAATAATTCCATCTTTATGTCATTTCTCTTTCCTTGCATTTTACTATAAGAAGATAGGAGGACTAAGGTGCTCTTGAGGTACTTTTCTTCACCCCTAAATGTCAAATTGCATTGCTTACAAGTTTTACCTTTGACAAAACACTATACAGAAATAGAATTTAGACCATTTCATTGACACATTATAACAAGGGTCATCTTTTCTTCAGTTACGCATTTCTGCCTGAGACCCCATGAGAATGGCCACTACTGTCCACATTTCTACTGAGATTCTGTACATGATTATTTATAAAATCTCTAATTAAACAAAAACGTTGTTTACCTTTTTGAGACCTTACCAGGTTTGCCTTTAAAATTCTGTCACAACAATCTTGGCTTCTTCTAAAATGTTCTTCAAAATTATTTCAACCTTTACCTATTACTCAGTTCCAAGCTGATTCCACATTTTTAGATATTTATTACATCAGCACCCCACTTCTCAGTAACAATTTCTTCCTTAGTCGGTTTGGACTGTTATAACAAATTACCATAGACTGGCATAAGCAACAGGAATTTATTTCTCACAGTTCTGGAGGCTATAAGTCGAAGATCAGTGTGCCAGCCTGGTAGTTTTGGTGAGAACCCTCTTCCAGGTTGCAGACTGCAGAGTTCTGCATCTTCAAATGGAGGAAAGACAGCATGCTAGCTCTCTGACCTCTTCTTAGAAAAGCATCAATCCCATTCATGAGGGTTCTACCCTTATGGCCTAATTACCTCCCCAAATCTCAAACTCCAAATCCCATCACATCAGAAATTAAATTCCAACATATGAATGTTAGGGAAATACAAACATTCAGTCCACAATACCATGTTTTGGGGTAATTTCTAGTAATTATATGAAATGTACCAACCAAGATTCTGCTGAATACTTAAGAAATATATTCTGCTGCATATCTGCAAATTCCCAGAGTTCTTTTTTTGGTGTAGCTATCTAGTTAATTGGCACTATACCCTGCAACTCCATCTATGTTGGTTTGCTGTACTCTGTCTCTTCAAATATTGTGATCCCTGGGTTCTGCTTAGTTTCCTTCTTCTGGTGCCATTTCTACTCTTGCAGAGCAGAAGTCAGTTTTAAGGCTTACCTCATGTGTTTCCAGTATCCAAGAGTTCACTGTCTTTTGCTGCTCGATGCCCAGTATCTTGAAAATCATTGTATTCTATGTTTTGTCTGTTTTATTATCATTTATGTTTTTGTTTGTTTTAGGCAGAAGTGTAAATCTAACTTCTGTTTCTCCATCTTCGCTGGAGTCAGAAGTCTATTTAATAGTATGGCGGGATTTTGGGGGTTTGTTTTTGCTTTAGAATTAAAAATATAATAGGAAATAAGGATAAGGAAATACGTTATTTGCCATGGCTTATATCCCTTCCTATGAAATCTTACATTGAGAATCATGCCCTTACGATGTGACATATTTTGGCTACCCTTAAAATTAAGCAAGGCAAAAAACATAACTTGAACTAATTGGAAAAAACTAAGACTGTTGTAAAACTAAATTTCTAAACTTTAAAGATAGTGTAGTGTGTCAAAGGGTGACGTTCCAAACAGTATGAAGCAGGGGCTTTAGCCATTTGAGCAGCATGGTAACCTGAAGATTGCCTTGTCATGCTGGAAGGTCAGGCTCAGGAGGCTCACTAAAGAGGCTTCTCCCCACCGAGAGGGAAAGAAAGAGTGGCAGAAGTTTTCCGCACACTGAGAAGGTGACTTTGTTCTCAGTATGAGAGCAGGATGGTCACAGCTCTGTGGGCTGAACTTGCTGTAAGCTTATTTATAATGACTATGCAGGGAGCAGAAAGGCGAGTTGGCCTGTGGCCTTTTCCCCCACTTCATGACCTGGTAGCGTGAGTCTAATGCTAACCAAAGAAGGGAAAGAAGGTCTGGAGATACCATAAACCTACCCAGCATTGGTTAATCATTTTCAAATAAGGAAAATAAAATCAAGACACAATTGTAAGAATGGCATGAAATGGGAGGGGAAAGGAAAATAAAATAGAACGCAAGCACAAAAAAATTATATAAAATATATAAAAGTAACCATATTTTAAAGAGTTTATCATGTTGGAGCCACTGGAACATGATAAAGGTCAAGTCTATGACTTGTGGTCAGTTTTATGGTTGATATTCTAAATATATTATATTGTCAAGTACTATTGGTATTACACCTCTCAAGTCTTGTGCAACCCATGTATTTATTGCAATGCATTTGCTGGCTTTCTTCTAAAAAGATTCTTGGGTATTGTTTAATCTTTCAAGTGTGTTTTGATCATTATCTTTCCCTCTGGTCCACAGATTATATATATAAATATATAGATATGTGTGTACACACACACACATAATATACACTCATGTGTATGTGTGTTTGTGTGTATTGAAAATCATTTGAAACATGTTAACATCTGTCACTTTTTCACACTCCACTTATTACTTCACTTCAAAGTGGTGGTGAGTTTTATTGTCTAAACATTTTGAATAGTAATCTTACTGCTTTCCTGAAGGTTGTGTTACCTATTTTAACATTTGATATTGTTCATAAGTTAAAGTTTAACTTCCCTGCTGTTAGAGATCATTAGAGTGATTTCGGTTGTATACAGTGACGTTTATGTACCATCCGCCTTGGAACCATATTAGAACAACTGTTTGGGGATCATTCTCTTAAGCTTTTAACACTGCTGACTATGGCATATTGAATTTATACTAGTCTTGCATTGATTTATTTTTTATTCTAGTTACCTGATAATTATACTCATGAGTTTCCCATTTGAAGTTTATTTATTTTCCTATATGAATTGATTTTTTGGAATATGTTTTAATCAGTGACTTTTATCTAGCCACTGAAATTATATACCAATATATTATTGGCACATGATTTACAATTTATATAACAAGCAGGAATTTTGGTCTAAATGTATTTAACTAATAAACTTAAAATAAGCATATGCTTCATTTGAAAAGCCTACAAAATGAATCTTGAGAAGTCACAATCTGCTGTACAATACGCTTTTTTTGTTTGTTTTTGGCCTGTGCTTGAAATTATTTCAATTATGTTTATATTCATAATAGTGTCAGCTCAGTTGAGGTTTTATATTCCCCCTTTGATGAAAAATAATAATATAAGAATACTGTTACTACTTTATTAAATTAGCATTTGTTAAGTGAAGCACAGGGTGCTGGGTGGTGAGTCACAGTTCAATAACAGACCACAAGAGAAATCGAAATAGAGAAGTTCATTGCTCACAATTCATAGGTCCTGGAGGAAGTACATAGCACACTTTGAGGGGACACACGGAGAGGTCAAGGCAGAGTGGGAGGAGAGAGAGAGAAGGAAAGAGAGAGAGAGAGGGAGAGAGAGAGAGGGAGAACTTGGTGCATATACCTTTATTAGGGTTCTTGGGTAGAGAGCTTTGGAGTTCTTGGCTAGGACCGGATAGGTCAATTCAAACCAAACAGCAGGGTTGTGGTAAGTCCCACAGGGTCTTATCTAAAGGGCACATAAGTCATACAGGCTCTGGGAGGCAGTGGAGACTGTTGATTATACCGGCTATTGGAGAATTCATATCAAGAACTTGGAGTTGCTGTGGCTCTGCAGCTATCTAGTGCATATGGTTTCATGACGGACTAATATCCGTTGAACATCCCTGCAGGCTGCGTGGCCAAACAAAATGGATGCCAAAGCAGCACAATAATAGAGCAGTTTAGCTGAACTCTTCACAGATGCACACAACAGAGTTTCAAGAAAACTGAGGGAGATAAAGAAGAAAGACAAAGCTGTGGGATCACCTGGTTCTAATTTCAGCTGTGAAGATTACTTCTGTGATCTTTGATAAGTTCTTTAACATTTCTGAAGCGCTACGTAATTATGTTCAAAGTGCCTGGCATAAAGTCATAAGGCAATTTTTATGGTTCTTTTATGTAAATTTCTGACATAATATAAAATTCTGTTTTCCTCCAGTTGCTTTGTTTTCCTCCGCATCAAAATAGCACAGAGATGTTTAGGTTTTCCCGGAGGTGATTTAGCCAATTTAGGTTACCAATCCAGGCCAAATGCTGGGGATACCAAAAAAAAAAACCCAATTTAGATGAACTAAGTATGGCTAATTTCTACAGGTTTGAATCAATATTAAAATTCAGTTTTTGGTCACTTAGTTTGTTTTCACAATTGTACAGAGAAGCCTTTCTTTTTTCCTATTGTGCTAGTTTAGTCCTTGTTAGTTTAAATCACTAATAAATTCATTTTGATTCTTTCAGAAATTTAAAATAATCTGTTAGCAAACAGGAAATTTAATTTGGACCTCTGAACTTAACATTTATTTATAGTTGTGAAAAATGTGTTTCCATAACATAGCATCTATTATATATTATATTAGATTGAATCATATGAAAGTGGCTTATTTGATCACTTTTTGGTAAAGAGCAAAAATAGTAGTTTCATGTTTTTCAACTTAATACAATCAAAGACACTTATTCTACAAAGGGCTCATAATGTATAACTTCTTGCAAAAGGAAAACTTGGTCATGAAAAAATTCAGAATTGATATATTGCTTCTAGAATCATGGAAAACAAACATCATTTTATTCTAGTTGCATTTGGAAAAGTAATATGCTGACATAGCAGACATAATAGTGAATATTTGGCTTTTTACCTTGCTGCATAAATTGACATTATTTAAATATATGTTCATATATATTTTTTTAATACCTTTTCCTAGAAAGATCTTGACACTCAACGGCATAACATCTCCAAGTTTCAGGCTGTCAGACAGTCACATTGGCACTGTCATGCAAAAGGCTAATGAGTCTGAGATGGTCCTAAAATAAGGACTAAAACATTTGGGAGGCCTGGCAGATAGCGTTAAATAAATGGGAAATAATCAGCTCTAGAGCAGTTGATTAGGAAAGAGGGCAAATTTTACTTGCAAATAGAATGTAGTTGGCAGGTGAACTGGAGCAGGCCTCAGTGCTATTGAAATTTCATAATAGTGCTTTGTGAATACTTGCTCTTAAGCTGACATTTTATAATTAAGTTACTTGGTGTATTGTTTCTTTTTGGGGTGATAGGCTGCTTAAATGAAAAATCTTTAAAAATTAATAAAATGCTTTCAGCTCATTAATACAAACAAGTATCGTTAGTCTAAAATTAAATTACCAAATAACTTTTTGCTTTTCTCTTTTCTAGTCTGTACCATGTCTATGAAATTACAGTTGACTTCTCTCCCTCTCTCTCTCTCTCTCTCTCTCTCTCTCTCTCTCTCTCTCTCTCTCTCACAACAGCCTTGGAAGTTGTAGTTTGAAAAAAATGATTACTATTGGAAGTCCCTATTCAATTTCTCCTAAATATCAGAGCTTGAATGGAACTGTAGTAGGTTACACTAAACCATTTTTGTTATGACCTTAGATTTTGAAATTTTAGCTGGCAGGCAAAATGCTGTATATATTTGTAGAAAAAAATAAATGTATCTGGATTACTAGAAGAAACAGCTTTATCCTTATGTCTTATATAAACTGATATTAAAATTTGAGAAAAAATCATTTAATATTTTTCATGTAAAAATTCGGTGTTCTAATTTTTTGCCTATAAAAAATATATAATTATAATGAAAAAATGCATAATTTAAAAATTCAAATTTCCTTATAATATATAATTAAGTTGAGGTATGACATTATTTTAGGATTTCCTTTGATATGAGTAAAGTAACTTGGAAATAACTTGTGTAATTTCTGTACCTGTAATTATGTGGAATTATGTTAATAAGGCTAACTAGAATGAGTTGAGTATTAATGATTAATGATAAGAAAAAATTATAAAATGTCTAATAGAATTCAAAACTGATCTAGATTGAATATTTTTACATTAAATAAAAGGAGTTGTGCCAACAACTGGAGCAATTAAATTCTAATAAAAAACAGCAATGAGAATAAGTATAATGATCTAGATATAGATTCTACTAGAAACTTCAAGCTATTGATATCTCTCCATCAAAGAAAATGAAGTAATACTATGGTATATTGTCTTTCAACTATTCAGTTTACAGTTTTTAATGAGGGGATACACATACACACACACACACACACACACACACACACACACACACACACACTATCTCATTTGTTCCTCATGAGTACTCTCTGGCAATGCTGACTGACCTAAAAGCCAGACCTCAAAGATAGGACACCAAATTCCCATGATATACAATAATAGAATTGGCATTCTGGGTTTAGATGTTGTTCTAAATTAGTAATGAAGACTCAACTAAAATAAACTATACCAGTACTATTTTTATGAAATAATAATATAAACAAAGTGATAGTCTAGATATGACTACAAAATAAGATCTAATTGAGATATTGATCCCTCTCATTTTGAAGATCAAATTCTTATTTTCTCTTTGGAAAACAGGGAGTTATCTTCATTCTAGCCTTCAGTTTCTTATATCTGGGACTCTGTTTTTTTCTGACTAGCGACTCACTTTGTGGTTTCTCCTCCCTGTCACTTAAGCTGTGTAAATGCCACCAGCTGATTTTTATTTTGTTTAATGTATATACTTAGCATGAAGGAAATTATGCTTTTCACTGGACAGCAGATTACTTAAAAATTAAACACTGTCCTACTGCTCTTAAAAACAGGGTAATTTTATGGGAAAAAAATGTCTTGTTTCTTTGTCCAGATGAAAATATTTGCTGTCTACAAATATTTTTTTCCTCGTATCTGGACATCTGCTATGACTCATTAATAAGTGACTGTTAAGAATTTACTATGTAATTTTTGTCTCCAAACAAGAAAGCTAAATGATTAAAAATATTTAGTTATATGAAACAAAGTCCCTGATGGAATTTCTTTGGTATGAAATCTTTGCATTCTTGAGCCAAGAGGGAAACAATTTAAATACATTAAATTTATATATTCTCTTCTATTCTTATAGCAAGTTCCTTTTCATCTATCATCTAACATTTTTAAAGCACTAAATACAAAATTGCTGTTCTTTTTATTAATTGTAGAGCTGTGAACTTGGTCATTATTATTAATAATTGGTTTAAAATATTTAATAATTCTATGTTAAAGAAAATATGAAATAAGAAAAAACAAACTTTGAACAAATTTTGTCATGGTCCTATTCATAGCCATATATTTATATGTAACTCAACAATGGAAAGATACAGAAGTTTTTTTTGTTTCTTTTACTATGAGTCATGATATAATTCATTCTGTAATAAGATAGAAAAACGGCACTTTAAAAAAAATCAAGATAGAAAATAAAAACAAAGTAAAACTATTACCATTGAAAAACTATTGTTACCGTAGACTCAAAGGGTCTGCTTGCCTGCACACATCCAAGCCAAAAAAAGACAGGAGCAGGAGTTTGCAGCAAAGAAAGCAAGTGTTTGTTTAAGGCATTAGCACCAACACTTCAGACACAGGTGAGCTAGTGCTCTCAAAACCTTGGCTCCCCAATGGCCTCTAGTAGCTAGGTTATATAAGGGAGAAATCATTAATCATGGTTACTATGGATTTGGGGTTGTGGGCTCTACTGATTGGTTGGGGCTAACGCACGGGGCAATCCATCATGGCTTCAGGTCCTGGTGTCAGTCATGGCATTGTTTAGTCAGGTTTCCAAAGGATGTGGTCCTTAGGACCATTCTGCTCTCATGAGTCCAGAACTGAAACATAAGTGAGTCCAAGGTGTTATCTTGTTCTAGTTTGAGGTTTGGTTATTGTATCTTGGTCATGGTTGATAGACCTGAAGCTTTATCCTTGAGTTCAACCTTGACCAGAACCTAATGTCCTAAGGGCTTAATGATTCAAAAGATCAAACATACAGCATATGTACAGGTAGGAGAATCAGGTGGAAAGAATGAGAGTGAGCCATAGTTCCATCAGGCTAAACAAAGCCAGGTTGGATTAAAGCAAAATACATACCAAAGAAATGAAGTTCATGAGTGGTTATACTATTACCATATCAGTCTTGGCATCTGGGTGAGTTGATTTATGTCAACGAAAGCACAGACTTTGTTTCCTTGGTTCACATATTTCTTATTCTATAGTTATTTTGAGATTCCAATAATAGCATAATGTCATAATGGCATATTTTGTGGTTCCTTTCTCAGTCACTTTGATTTTTTTTTTGCCTTTTAACATCTCTTTTTAAAATTAAATTTATTGGAGTAGCATCGATTAATAACATTACATAAATTTCAGATGTACAACTTTACAATGAGATATCTGTATATTCCATTGGGTGCTCACCACCCGAAGTCTAGTCTCCTTCCATCACCACATATTTGACTTCTTTTACCCTCTTTGTCCTATACCAACCCCCTTTCCCTTCTGGTAACCACCATTCTATTGTCTGTATTTGAGGCTTTTTTTAAATACATGCTTGTTTTATTTGTTCATTTGTTGTTGCTCTTTGTTTTATATCCCACATATGGGTGATATCATATGGTTCTTGTCCTTTTCCATCTGAATTATTTCACTTAGCGCGACACTTGCAAGTCTCATCCATGTTGTCAGAAATGGCAATATTTTATCTTTTCTTGGGGCCAAGATATATATATATATATATATATATACATATATATATATATATATAAAATCTCCAATCATTTACTGAAGGACACTTCAGTTATTTCCATGTTGTCTTGGCCACTGTGAATAATGCTGCAGTGAACATAGGTGCACTTACATCTTTAAATAAATGTTTTCAATTTTCAGGGGTAGATACCCAGAAAAAGGATTACTGAGTCACACGGTACCTCTATTCTTAATTTTTCTGAGGAAACACCATACTGTTTAACATAGTGGCAAAACAAGTGGTATGAGAGGGTTGTCTTTTCTCCATATCCTCTCCAACACTTGTTATTTCTTATCTATTTAATAAGGTGTGAGGGGTATCTTGTTGTGGTTTTGATTTGCATTTTCCTTATAACTAGTGTTGTTGAGCACTTTTTGTGTATCTGTGGCCATTTGTATGTCTTTTTTTTTTTAAGATTTTTAATGGGGAATTGAGGGAAGGGGAACAGACAAGTTGCTGTCCTTTTGTATTTCAGTCTAGTTGTGGAGGATGTTGCTTCACTGGCCCAAGTTGGCACCATCATTGCGCTCTTCCCCGGGTGAGGCTGATCAGTCGCCGGCTTCTGGATGACCGCTCACTGCAGCTGCAGGCCGCTCACGCTGGCTGCTGTGCTGGCTACACACGGTAGCCCATGGCAACCCACCTGCCTTCGCCAGTGACTCACAGCAGCCCAGCTCCAGGTTGAGCTGTTGTTCAGTATCTTCACTGTAGAGGGTAGTGTGACTGGCCCTCATATGTGGGATCCGAACCGGGTCCTCTGGCATCCCAAGCCAGCTCTTAAACAATGTGCCACTCAGCCGGCCCTGTATGTCTTTTTGACAGAAGTATCTGTTCAGGTCCCCTGAAAATGTTTTAATTGGATTGTTTGTTTTTTTGTTGTTGAGTTATAACAGTTCTTTGTATACTTTGGATGTTAGCCCCTTATGGCTCCAGCAGAATTTTTGTTTAATTATTAATAGTTAGGATTGTCATTCCAGGGTCTTATTTAAATATGCAACAGTAAATTTAATCATGTTTTTTTCTTCATATAAAATTCATTAAATTAGGTTGATATGTTAATCTATGTTTTCATTTCCATAAGAAGGTATAAGAAAAAATACTTAGAATATAACAATAAATGAGGAAAATATTGATATTAGGGCATTAGCCAAATTTAATATAGATCAATCAAATAATCAACATTGATTTATTATCAATCATATACATGTCATTATAAATACTATCTTAAATAGTTAATGTACAAAATTAGAAAATACTTGATTGTTTTTCTTACAAAGCTAAAATACCAGTTGTGCTTTACCTGACATGACTTAAAAATAGTTTGGAAGATGATTACGTACAATGTTTTCTAAATAATAATAATGCAGTGGTCCCCTCAAAACACAGCTGCAGGAGGTACATTGACTGAACTCCCAGTTAGTACAGGAGTGAACAACACAATGTCTACTAATAATTAATAACTTCCTGGAAGCTCTGAGCTTGGAGTTGGTTTTTAAGGAAAGGTCTGCCAATAGATCACCTAATTTTACAGCATAGATTCAGATGAGTAAAATCCTGAGGCACCAATGGGGAGGAAATTGTTGAAGAAAGCATGTACTTCTTTCCATATGTTGATAAACCAAAGGGAAAGTTAGAATACTTCTATACACTATATCTCAGATATTTTAACCTGACATAGAAGTTATTCTAGGCATTTAAATAGTCTCGACCATCTACCACTTTCAAAATCAATTATAGAGAAAAGATAAATTAAAATAAGACCTTCCAAATACATGTTTAATTACACTAAGCAGCAATTATTGCCAGGACTCAGTGTGCCTAGGTAGAAACAAGACAAAAGCTGTTGAAAAATGTTTTATCCAAGATTGTGCTATCTAAAATGCCAACACAAATTTAACATGAACAATGTGAATAAAAGAAATATTCCAAGTAGTCCTCTGAAATGCTCAATGATCTCTGTGAAGTAAAACTTATTTATTCTGCAAACTTATTCTGTGGAGTGACTTGGAAAAATGGACAATGTACATTGAAAGACAGCTTATATCTATAACTATAAAGGATAGAACAAAGCATCACTCATAACCAGGAAGAATAAGTTGGTATATCGTACACTTACATTTTTATTCATATTAATGCACAAGAGTTAAATAAATGGTCATTTAAAAGATTTTAAACATTAAAAGCATACATATTCTATTATTTATTTCCCTTATGTGATTGGATAACATTTAAAATAGATAATTGATTCATGCTATTGTGAAAAATATTTTTGAAAAAAAAGTACTTCCAGAGTAAGTTTAATTTTTCAAAATACCAGATATAAAATTTGTCTCAATACTAAAGAGTAATATACATAATTATAACACTGCTAAAATAAGTTCAGCGTTTAAATATTATAAGTCATTCTCATTGAAACACCAAAAAAGTTATAAATTTTCATCTTTTGCATTTAGAAAAAAAGAAAAAAAAAATTACCATCATAAATTTTCTCAGACTGTGCCTCCAAATATGCCTTTTAAAACTTCTTTCAAGTGCAATAAATCATGACAATTTTGTGTGATACAAGGTAAACATGAATATCCTTCATATCTCAATATCACATGGATTTTAATAGGGGTAGGTCAATGTGGCATAAACTAGGTATTCTATAAACATCTTTATTTGTATAAATATAACTTTCCTTTCAGATGTCCCCTTGATGAAGCTCAATTTGGTAAAACATGTAAGGACTTGCAAACCGCTTTAATTTAGATCACCATTGATACAATATATATCTGTAGAAAACATGTAATAACACATTAAAACATCAATAGAATCTAATATTCGTTAATTAAAATATTTTAGTTTTTAAACACCAATATTTATGTCAAATAGTATATTTATGTCATAAATATAAACATAAGAACTTAGAATCCGATTTTCTATATCATAAGTTTGAACAGTGTTATTTGAAAATCAAGACTATTTTTGTACATAATTGATTCATCAAAAGAAGCATTAGATGATAAAACTCCACAAATGGCATAAGATATTATACATTTAATCATTTGAGTACTTTCTTAAACTCTTTTCAACTTTGTCAAACATATCAAAAACCAGAGAAGTGAAGTGACTTGCCAAAGTTACAAAACACACATGCTACTTATATTTTTCCATGTGCTCAATCTTTGAGTTAAAACAAGTCAATCTATTAAGAGGTTGTAGGGTACACAGTGGTTTGTCCAATATGCCAGAGACACATGCATTTGTTTTCTCTCTCTAAAATTTTAACACTTTCATTCATCACATTTTTATTGCACACTAAACTTGCCAAGGACTATGGCTTCCATAGGGATACAAAGTGAATTCTAAATTATACTTACTATCCAAATAAATTGACAATTATAGTGCCACATAATCTGCCTTGATCCAGACTGAAAGATGAGAGGGAAAATCATGCTTTAAGGTGTGTGTGTGTGTGTGTGTGTGTGTGTGTGTGTATGTGTGTGTTTCCCAAGATGTTTATTTTTTCTATAGCTCACATCTATAATCCTCGAATGTTATAGCTATGTCTGTTAGAAGATATATAATGTGTATTTTTATATAGATAGATAGAGATATAGATAAGACTATCTATATCTCTATCTATCTATATCATCTATATCTATATCTATATATCTATATTTATATATCTTTATCATCTATCATCTATATCTATATCTATACATAACGAGAACTACTCTTCTGACCAAGGAGTCACTGCAGCCTCACTGTCTGCAACCACTTAGTCTCCATTTCCTACTTGTAAAACAAGAGCAGTTTTCTGTTTCTCCCTAAGGGGACACCCTCCACCTGAGCTCAGGATTTTATACAAACTCCCCTAGTCAAAAATCCTTTTTCTGCAAATATCAGGTATAATCTGTTTCATTTTTTATTGCTAACAAAATACTATCATCTACATGGAAACGTGTTAATCCTAATCACCTTGAAAAACAAAAAAACTTTTTTGATCTCATGATCCCCTGTGTTGCCCCCTGACCCCATTTCCTTGTTCTCCATTCATGGAACAATTCCACAACACAGTTAGTATTCTTATTTACCAAACCGCCACTCTTAACCCACTTTAGTTGGGGCTTTCCCACTTATCACTCTAAAACACCAACGACCTCTTTTTATAAAACCCAGTAGTCAGCTTTCTGCTCTCCTCTTATGGAACCATGCCTACTCATTTAGCTGTTGACCACTTTCCCTAGATTTCTGTGAAACCACATCCTCAGGGTTTCTTCTGCTGTCTCATGGTTCTCTAGCTACTTTCTCCACCATTGATCCAGTGTCTCCACAACTTGACTGAAAGCATCTGTATGCAGATGAGTACTGTATCTTTAGCTACAACCCTCTTTTCTCTTTTGAGCTGTTCTCAGTATCTCCATTTGAATGTCTAGTCAGCTTCTCAAGCTGACAATTTTCAACATAGAATTATTTATTTTCCCTCATCCGAACACACACCAGCCCCCATACTGTGCTCTTTCTACAGCCTTCCTCTTCTAAGTCCATGGAAATTTCCTTATCCTAAATACTCAAAGAGTGTCAGGGGTCTTAGATTTGCTATTAAATTTAGAATAACTAGATGAAATGGAATTTCAGACAAATAACAAATAATATGTTAGTATAATTATGTCCTAAATATTGCATGGAACATACGTATACTAACAATATGATTTAGGCTCCTCTATTTTTATTTTGCTACATCTTTCAACCCTATTTAGGGTCATATTTCTCTACATCAAATGCCAGTATTTCTCTAAACTTTATCTAGAACCTACAACTTCTCTTCAGCTCCAGTCTGAAATACTCCATTACCAACTACTAAAAATTGGCTAAAGATCTTGCTTACTTTTGGGCTTCTAACAAATTTCAAACACCAGACCAAAGCCAAAAATGCCTCACCAGCTGTGATCACTGACGGCCTCTCCAATGTCTTGTGTCTGTGCCTTAAATACACTATGTATAAATCTACCCCAGTGCTTTGAAGTTGCACTTCTTTCTGCCAGAATGATTTTCACTTCTCATTTGTCTTTTATCATTTAGGTTTCAGCTCTCCTCAGACGGTTTTGTTACCATGTTGTATCAATGAATGCTCACCCTACAACTTCCAAACTATCCTTTTAATTTATTTCCTTATAATCACTCTTATTATCTGAAATTGCCATTTTAAACATTTATGTTTCTTTTATTCTCTATATTATTCCAGTACAAAATTAGATCTATGTGTTCCATGTTTTGTTTATCCCATTTATTCCTATGTCCCTGAGCCTCCATGGTCTCTGGTAAATATAGATTTGTAATTAATATTTACTAAATAAGTGAGAGTTTTTTTTAAAATAAGTAGTTTAGCTGGGTGTTATCTGGTGTCTTAATATCACTATCAGAAAAACATATTTAGAAATTGACAATAATCTTAGCAAGCATGAAAATCATATTAAAAAGTATATTACTACAATTTCTGAAATATAATAATTATGTTAGTCATAAATGAACTGTTTATTGATGGGCATCTGTGTTTTCCCTATTTAATCACAATGAAATACAAACACTAGCTTTATGATATAAATTTCAAAACTAAACATTCTTGCATAGCAAATTTACTTAAACAGTAGTAATTTTTAGAGATATTGCATATATTATCCTTAATATTAACAGTAAGAAAAGAGTTATTTCTCTTTTTAAGACTGTGTTTTATGGTAACAAATAAGAAAGTATTAGAGGTGTATCCTTTTAATTTAAAACTGGAAAAAATTATGCTAAAATGGAGAAAAAAGTCCTATCTCCCACATTAATGAGCCAGTTTGGTACATTTATAAAGTTTTGTTTTAATCAATAATATTTCATCTGATAACCTATTTAATACAGTTCAATATTTTCTGTAACATTAAGAACAATTGATATTTTAATGTGAATGATTTTTCAAGACTTAAATGTAAGTATATGGATTTTAACTGACAGCTGTAGTCCAAAGACTTGAAATAATGGGTGGAAAAGTTGAATAATTTTTTCATAATCATCTCTTTCTCTGTCTTTCACATCACCCCATGACAAGAATCCATATTAAAAAACTTTGAAAAAAGAAGAAAAAAATCTTACAAAACTTTATTTCCCCCTCCCATTATTTTGTTCCTTAATTATAAAGCTGACTGACAGTATCAATTCTTTGTCAAACCCTTATATAGAGACACACACTACCTGGCTATTGGACTGTTGAACTCCTGATTTTCTTCAGATTTTGGTTTGGTCAGAAGCAAATTTTATTTCAGATGGAATCAAGCCAATAAAGCTTGAAACTGATTACATATATATATATATATATATATATA
>NW_017732128.1:594049-600563 GCF_001890085.2 Hipposideros armiger | reverse complement strand
GCTGTGGAGGGCAGTGTCACTGGCCCTCATATGTGGGATCCGAACCGGGGCCCTCTGGCATCCCAAGCGAGTTCTTAACCATTGCGCCACTTGGCTGGCCTATTTTTGTCTACTTCTTAAAGAAGCCCCTCTAAAATTCCTTGTAATACTGGTTTGGTGGTGATGAACTCCTTTAGCGTTTTCTTGTCTGGGAAGCTCTTTGTTTGTCCTTTGATTCTAAATGATAGCTTTGCTGAGTAATCTTGGTTGTAGATCCTAACTTTTCATCACTTTGAATATTTCATTCATGCCAGTCACTTCTGGCCTGTAAAGTTTCTGTTGAGAAATTAGCTGACAGTCTTATGGGAACTCCTTTGTAGGTACCTCACTGTTTTTCTCTTCCTGCCTTTAAGTTTCTCTCTTTTTCTTTAAACTTTGGCACTTTACTTATGGTGTGGACCTCTTTAAATTCACCTTGTTTGAGACTCTGCAATTCCTGGGCTTGAATGTCTATTTCCTTCACCAGTTAAGTTTTCCATCATTATTTCTTCAAATACGTTTTCAATTCCTTGGTCTCTCTTCTCTTTCTGGTACCCCTATGATGTGAATGTTGGTAAGTTTTATGTTGTTTCAGAGGCCTCTTAAATTACCCTCATTTAATTTTTGTTTTTCTTTTTGTTGTTCTGATTGGGTGTTTTCTGCCACCTCATCTCTAAATTGCTGATTCTATCCTCTGCTTCATCTAATCTACTGTTGATGCCCTCAAATGTACTCTTTATTTTAATGATCGTATTCTTCATTTCTGACTGGCTCTTTTTTATGTTCTCTATCTTTATTTTTATGTTTCCTATCTCTTTGTTGAAGTTCTTCCTGATATCACTGAGCATCCTTATAACCAGTATTTTGAACTCTGCATGTGGTGGATTGTTTGTCTCCATTTTGTTTAGTTCTTTTTCTGGAGCTTTGTTCTGTTATTTTATTTGGGACATGTTTCTTTGTCTCCCCACCTGTGTTTATTTCAATCTATTAGGTAGAGCTTCTATGTCTCCTGATCTTAGTTAAGTGGCCTTATATAGTTGTTATCCTGCGGGCCCAGTGGTGCAGTCTCCTGATCACCTGAGCTGGGTACTGTGGGTGTGTCCTTTGCCTGGTTGTATATGCCCTCCTGTTGTAGTTGAGCCTTAGTGGTTGTTTGCACATCACTGGGAGGGACTGGCCAGGGGTGTAGTGGAGGAGCTCTTATGCAGGCGATGACCCTACAGAACAGTATTTGTTTTAGCAGGGCTCTGGTGCTGGCCTAGACTGCCCTTTGTGTCTGTCATCCATGGAGACAGCCCAGTGGTGCTTTGGCTGGGTCTGATACCAACCACTGGGTATACCCACCCCTAGGCCCCCTGAGAGTAACCCTGCCACAGGCCAATGTCAGCCATAGTCTCTGTTCTGCCAGAGGCCACCTGGCATTAGCCATAAGGAAATCTGCAGATGGTTGCTACCTGCGCTTGGCTTGGAAGTGCTTGGGAGATCAAGCCATGTTTGAGGATGCTCAGCAAAAGGTACAAGGAACACCTAGGCCAGATGCTGCTTGTTTGACTTTTGTGAACCTTTCAAATATGTTAGGAAGACCTGTATCATGAGCAAAGACAGGGTATTTGTATGGAAAAGCCACTGGAAGTGTCTTGAGTGGGTCAAAATATTGGGTGGGGCAGGGTCTCAGAGAATCACCATGATGGGGTGAATGGTGTCAGCCAGGTTGATGGAGACTCAGATATGGTGTCTGCCTAAGTTTGCATGCTGGGTGTGGTGAGTGTTCAACAATATAACAATGGATTCTGCTAGCATTTCTGTTTAGGAGGAAGCTTCCCCTCCAGCCCTCACCCCAAAGCCACACAATTTAGTTCCTTCCCTGATATCCCTGGCACCATTCAGGAAGTTTCCCCAGCGCTGGAGCTCAACGTAAATGAGTGCTTTATTGAGGAATCCTATGCATGGGCCCTTTAACAGGAGCACCTGGGATCCTAGCTGCCCTCCATCTCACTCAGCCACAATCTCTGCTGGTTTATTTACAGCCACAAGTTATGGAGACTTCTCTCCCTGGCACTAGAACCTTGGGCTAAGTAACCTGGTGTAGAGCTGGGACCCCTCACTCCTCTTGTGGGGGAATGGAGTAGTACTTCCATAGCTAAAATATCCCTCCCGATTTTTAACCGCCACACATGGGTGTGGAATCATTTCCATGTCTCCACCCCTCCTACCAGTCTCAAGGAGGCTTCTTCAGTACATCTTTAGTTGTAAGGCTTTGGTTCAGCTAGACTGTAAACAATTCTTAATGATGGTTGTTCTGTAGTTTAGTTGCAATTTTGACGTTGTTGTGAGAGGAGGTAAACACAGTGTATGCCTACTTTGCCATCTTGACTGGAAATTCCCCACAATTCTCATTTTTGAAAGGTGAAATACTCACATCTCAGGCACAGAGGAGCAATTCAACTTCCCAATGAAATAACTCACAAAATAAACAGTCACAAAACATGAAAACAATAACAAGTGTGGACTTATCCAGTAAAAGTTTGAGGTTTGTCTTTTGAATGTGAATAAACTCTGTAAAATAGAGGAGGTTTAATATTATTTGCACAGCATGTATGTGACTTTATGTCCAAAAAACCAAATTAATCAAATAAAATATAAATCTGGTTAATAACAATTTCAACAATAATAAATCAAAGGAAAATAATTTTATGTATATTATTAGATTACCAGGAAGAATATACTGTTAAACATTCTTTCAAAATAAGGAGAAAGGAAAACACATGTTTTATATATTAACTCAGCAATAATTTTTATTGACACCATGTAATTAAATACATTTCACATGTAATTCATTATTAAATATTTTTAAATACCGTATTTGCCGGCGTATAAGACAACGCGGCATATAAGACGACCCCCTAACATTTCCACTCAAAATACAGAGTTTGTTATATGGTCGGCGGTGTGCGATTTTGCGAGTGTGGTAAAATCGGGTTACCGTATATTTCTTTACATATGCATTGAAGATTCGCGATTTTGCGCTATCATGGTGCCTNAAAAAAAAAAAATGCTTTCTGAGGAAGATATTTCTATATAGAATGATTTGAGATTCATAGAAAAATATTAACGCATATATGGAGGCTAACTATGGAACCCGTAGGCAAAATTTCTGAAGAGAATCTAAAAATGAAAGTTTTCAAATATCCAAATGCAAAATTTCTGATAATTTTCAAATGCCCCTTTATCCTGAGGTACTTCATGATTGTTTTAGAATTACTTGTTTTGGTATTTATTGTTCACCTTTTTTTGCTAAAAACTAATTTCTAAATATTTTTACTAAGTGTATGGAATATTTAAAATTGTTGAAAACACCCGATAATGTAAAATTCCCAGGGAATATTTATAAAAACATTTAATTAAAATAATTTAAAAACTTAACAGTGATATGATTTGGTAAAAATAAATAGAGCCACATAAAGAGTAGTTGAATAACAATTGGCAAAGTCAAAACTAACATTTTAATTCCCTCCAGACTGATGGAAAAGCCAGTTTGAATTTTCTATTCACAAAGTTTAATTATTTTAAATAATGTATAAAGTCACAACTTAAAACCATGTTTGTTCGTACAAATATCTGTTTTGAAGTTCTTCAAAAGATTTGATTGTTCTCAAAGAGACTTTAAAAATATAAATAGTATTTGCCTCCTCCCTTATTTTATTTGTCCTGATATATGCTCATAGAAAAGTAAAATAATTTACATATAAATTACCCAATGTTGCTTCTTCATGTGTGAAATCAAATCTAACTATCACTATTTAAACAAAAGAATAAGTAATGTTAAATATCCTAAGTGTTCATAATTAGGAAATAATTTCATTATACTATTATACATCTATAATACTGAACAACATGTATGCATAAAAATAATACTAAAAGATTAAATTACACAATATACATTATTAAATAAAAGAGCACACTACACAAATACAAATATAATAATATGTGTGTGTGTTTATCTATATCTATCTATCTGTATCTATCTATCTACCTATCATCAATTTATGGAATTACACTTAACATTTTAAGGACATCTGACAAAGCAGTCACACGTACACACACACACACACACACACACACACATATGTATATGTATTTATATTTAGAAAAATATTTTAAAATCTTAAAAATTCAAAAGGTAATCCAGTAATTTAGTAATCAATATTTTCTTCTTTAAGCTCTTTTCAAAATGTGTATCAAATTATTAGAGTGTATGAGAGGTATGGAGTTAATTTTGAAAGTTTAATTTTTACCTTTTTTATTCAATTTTTTTCTTAAAAAAGTGTTTCAGCGTTCTCCATGTTTAAGCACCAGATGCCATCTCTGTCTATGTTTGACATAAACATAAAAAAAAGGAAAAGATAAAAAAATAAATAAATTCTTGCAAAGTAAGAAGAAGTTCATAGGACCAGCCGAGTGGTGTGTTGGTTAGGATTTGGCTTGGGATGCCAGCTCTGAGCAGCAGGGCCACCAGTCGGATCCCACATGAGGGCCAGTGACACTGTGCCCTCTACAGCTAAGCTGGTGAACAATAGCTCGACCTGGAGCTGGGCTGCCATGAGTGGCCAGCAGCCAGCATGAGTGGCTGGCAGCTGGTGTGAGCTGCAAAGAGCCTCCGTGAGCAGCCATCCAGTAGCCAGCAAACGACTGCCTCAGCCGCGAAGAGCGCAACGATAATACCAACATGGGCCAGTGAAGTGACGTCCTCCATAACTAGACTGAAGAACAAAAGGACAGCAACTTGTCTGTTCCCCTCCCCCAATTCCCCAATAAAATCTTTAAAAGAAAAAAAAAGTAGATCATAGAATTCAAAAACATCCTTTGAACAGTGAGGCTCAGGAAAGGCACTATAGGTTGCAGGAAATGTTTCTAGGAGCCTCCCGTATAAATGAAACAGGCCCATCTTTTCCAGCCTTATGGAACCTTAGTTCAACATATAAATTTTAAGTGTCAAGAGATACAGATTGTTCTTGACTATGTCCTGTGTCCAGTACTTTGGATACATTGATTGGCAGATTAGATAGAGCTGTGTGTGATAGGACATGTGTATAATAGTGCCTGAAGGAATATGCTACAGACAGCAAGAAAAGGATAAAGGCCTGCTGGCTGGGTGGGTAAAATGAAAACTGGCTGCTATGGGTAGGGTTAGAATGCTTGCCCTGAGGAGTGAATGCTCTGATTTCTGCTTCACTTTATAAGCTTAACTAAAAAGGTGGGTGTCTTTTCTCTTTAAATTACACTACAATTCTCAATTTTTTTAACAAAATTCACATTTATTTAAAAACTTTAAATAACAATGTAACAAATTATTACATGAATTTGTAGTTGTTTAAAATGAATTGATCAGCTTAAAATTGCAATGATGTAATCAAAGTATACTTAGATAAGATCAGAATTTTTTTAACATATTTTTATATTTAAATTACAATTGACATACAATATTGTATTAGTTTCAGGTGTACAGCATAGTGATTAGACATTTATATAACTTATGAGGTAATTACCCCAATAAATCTAGCATGCATCTGACACCAAGCATAATTATCACAATATTATTGACTGTATTCCTTATGCTATACTTTATATTCCCATGATTATTTTGTAATTATCAATTTGTACTTCACAGTCACTTCTCTTTTTTCATGCCTCTCCTCAACCTTCTTCCCATCTGGCAATCATCAAAGTACTCTCTGTATCTATAATTTGGTTTCTCTTTTCTTGGTTCATTTATTTTGTTCTTTTGAATCCACATATAGGTGAAATCATGTCATTTGTCTGTCTCTGTCTGACTCACTCCACTCAGCATAATACCCTTTGGGTCCATCCATGTTGTTGCAGATGGCAAAATTTCATTCTTTTTTATGGCTGAGTAATATTCCATTATATTTATTACTTCTTTATCCATTCATCCATTGATGAACACCTAGGTTGCCTTCAAATCTTGGCTTATGTAAATAATGCTGCAATGACCATATGAATGCACAAGTCCCTTCAAAATAGTGTTTTGGGTTTCTTCAGATAAAACACCCAGAAGTGGAATTATTGGGTCCTTCTTTGTCTCTTGTTATGGACTTTGTTTTAAAGTCTATTTTGTGTGGTATAAGTATTGCTACTCCCGCTTATTTTTTGTTTTCATTTCATGAAATATCTTTTTCCATCTCTTTACTTTCAGTCTGTGTGTCTTTCGATCTGAAGCAAGTTTATTGTAGGCAGCATATGTAAGGATCTTGTTTTCTTACCCACTCAACTCCCTTATCTTTTTATTGGAGCATTTAATCTATTTACATTGGAAGCAACTGTTGATAGATACATAGTTATTACCATTTTATTTTTAATATATTTTTTTATTTTTGTCTACTTTTTTTTTAAGATTTTTATTGGGGAATTGGGGGGATGGGAACAGTGCTGGGGAATTGGGGGAAGGGGAACAGACAAGTTGCTGTCGTTTTGTTCT
>NW_017732128.1:573766-591038 GCF_001890085.2 Hipposideros armiger | reverse complement strand
AAAAGCACTAATGGAAATATGTAATAAGATGGGAAATGATAATAAATTCTTGTAAGATATACCAACTTACACATTATTACTACAGCTATATACATAGGAGGAAAATAAATGGAGCAAACTATTAAGTATACAAATTTTGTTTTTACTACTTTTCTTTATTATTTTCATATTCTACAATAAATAAATATTCTGTAACAAAAGTTAAAAAAAGTCACATTCACCCACATAAATCATTCAATTTCTTTATAAAACAATGTTTTCTTCCTTTATGAGGCCATTAATTTAAAAAAATATATTTTTTAAATTATTCAGAGAATACCTTCCTGAAGAACTGTTTAGAAACATTAAACAAGAATGTCAATACTAACGTCATGGTACACAAAGAGTGTTAAAACAATATTAATTAAAGGTAATAAGGCTCTTTCTTAGGCAGTTGTCTACAGAAATGGTCACAACCAAGATAGATTATTTCTGAGGGATTTGAGATGGAAAGGCTGTAAATGCCAAGGAACTGAGAATGCATAGGTGTCTTGAGGTACACTTATTTTTTTCAAGTCAGCTTTTCAGAGAAAAGATTCATTAGTCATCTTGGTTTATCATGAAACAGTGAGGTATTGGACTTGTATATTTCATGCAAATGAAAGGACTGCCTCAGTATTTTGTATGTAAAACTCCTATCTAAGCACATCACAAAGCATGTCCAGCCATGTCCAGGGAATCAGTTGTCCAATAAGCACATCTGGTGAGTGGCTACAAATATAACAGAAGAATGAGCTGAATGAAAGGGTCAGGAAAACTTCTGACAGGTATCAGCTCAGAATGATGTCTCCAGGTAATAGAAAGAAATGATCCAATTAAAAGCTGAGATGCAAGTTATTTTACACCACAAAGCCAGAAAAACTAACCTTGTGTATCTTTAACAATATGTTTTCTTTGCCTCATGTTAGTGTTTTTATTTGGGACCTCTGAAGTCTGATTTCAAGAACTGCATTTTTATGCTACTGACACACCAACTTGAAAGTAATAAATTAATGATTTATTACTTAGGTTTAAGAGCAATGCACCACTGCAAATTAAAAATATGGAAGTGTCGCTAAGAACTTACCTAAGCAGTGGCTTGTATGGGTCTTTTCAAAATGTAGTTCTTGGGTATTCATTTACTTATTTGTTCATACACTCAGTAGTCATTAATTAAGTACTTACTATATGCTAGCAACATCTGCACTAGACACTCAAGATCAAATGCTAAGCAAAACATGAAATTTTAGCTTTCATACAATTTATTAAAAACCATTTCATTAGTCTCTTTTTATTCAATTCCAGCATCTTACATTATGTCATATTAATTGTTCTCACATATAGTTTTTCTCTCTCCAAAATTCATATTGTGATATAAAGTACTTACATGAAACTGAATAATTTTTTTAAGGAACAGACAAATTTTATTTTATATTTTTTAAAGATTTTTTTATTGGGGAATTGAGGAAGGGAAACAGTGTTGGGGAATTGTGGAAGGGGAACAGCCAAATTGTCCTTAGTTGTGGAGGGCACAGCTAACTCAGCTCCAAGTCCAGTTGCCATCTGGCTGCTTGTTGGCAACTTGAGACCACTCAGCTCAAGGTTCCATATTCAAACTTAGTTGCAGGTGGGCACAGCCCATCATCCCATGTAGGAGCCGAACCCAAAACCTTGTTGTTAGGAGCACGTGCTCTCACCAGCTGAGCCATTGTGCCACCTATTGGCAGCTCAGTGACAGCTCAGCTCAGCTGCAGCTCATTGGCCCATGTGGGAATCGAACCAGCAACCCTGTTGCTCAGAGCTCACGCTCTTAACCAACTGAGCCACTTGGCTGGCCCCGAAATTGAATAACTTTTGATCCTAGAGTACAGATTCTAAATTTACAACAGTAGCAAATAAAAATGCTCCAAGAGTCAATATCTCAATGAAAAATTTCATAGATGGAAAACTATTCTGAGATACCTAAAAATAATAGTCTACATCAGGAAGGTAGAGTGCTCATTTATTCACACCAGTTATCATATTGATTGACTAGCCCCTAAGATATTTAGAAACAATCAATTGAGCTTGCAAATTGACACATTCTAGCTTTTGAGGACCACTTGAACATTATTAGTCATGAAAAGAACGAATTTAATGGAATAAAATGTCATGCATGGCATCTGATAAATATTCATATTATTTACTCTACTTACATTCAGAACTACTAAGCTGTTCACAAGTAGGCTGTTTGAATGCTGTATGTTGGTTGCTGAACGTGGCTACATGGTTAATTTCTAACATTCAGAATGACTTGTGCTATGGGCATGTCAGTCTGTGCTGCTTTTTACTCAAAAACGATGATAATTACTCATACTAAATATACAGATTTTAAATATAGACAAAAGATGTATTTTCAAACACTGTTTTACAAAACCATTATTCAATTTCCACACCTAAACTGTTAAAGAAAACCAATAAAGCCTATACCCTTTAATTACAGGAAGGCTTTTTTTTTTTTTCATTTCACTGAAATAGAAAGAAGAATTTGCCAGTTTTTAATAGGGTCTTCCTTAAATTTTCTTACAGATTTTCTTCTTGACTCCTGTCCATAAGTTGTTGAATTTGACTGTTTTATTTCTTGTTGCCCATTAGTTATAATCTCTTTAAGCATTTCAGAAAATGACAACCTACAAGAGTATATGCCAATCCACTTGTCTCTATGATATATGAAGATGATACATTTTTCCCTGTATACATTGAATAAACCAGAAATAATAATTAAAAAAGAAAGGAAGAGTGGCTATTTCGCCTTACTTGGATTACTCTCTCTGCATGTGAGAAGTATGATTTTCAATAAGCCTTTTAAGGCCATGGAAATAAAAGTGGTGGGAAGGCAATATTGATATGGCAAATTGCTTTTTATTTAAAGATGCTTTTTAATATGAATATGGCTTTATAATCTGTCACACAAAGATGGCACACAGAGATAAAAATAAAACGTCAGAACAAAAATGTTCTTTTCCTTCCTGTGAATAAATTTACACGTCAGTCAAGTATCTGTCAGCGCCTCGGCTGAATGAGTGACACGTCTTAAGTAAGTAAAAGCAGAAGTAGAGTAACTAACAAGAAAAACTAAAAGGAGAAATGGCCAAATTGACAGCCTTGATGAGTGCAGATTCTTCTGTACTCACAGAATGTATTCAGTTAGAATAATGCCCCCAAGCAAGTAAAAAAATAGTGACAAACTACCCATTATGATGGAGGGAAATGTAAACAGAAATGTAAATTATGTTTGGGTTGTTCTGATGAAGGATTCAGTAGTCTGTGGTAGGATTAACTTTCCACCCATGGGCTAGTGATTCATTAATGTTTTATTAATATTCATTGATATTACTATTTTCATGACACTACCATTCTTTTGCTAGAATCAGAGACTGCCTTAATTTCACTAGCTTAAGCAAGATTTTCAAAAAAGATTTTGAAGAAGGCTAATACGTTGCTTATGCTAAGAAGGGCTATCTGGAGGTAACCACAAATTAAATTTTTTTTTTTGAGGAGTCTTTAGAGTTCTGTAACCTTAAAATTCCTGGAACCTCATGTAGTAGCATAGTAATACCACTCTCATTTAAGAGGTTGTACATTTTGATTACAGTGCTTACATTTTAAATGGTTAGGCTTTTTAAACTCTAGCTCAAGCTGACAATCTTTTTCTTTCAAAAGATGTTTCATTTGAAATTTAAAGGTTAAACACTTGCTTTCAGTTTTACATATTTTTTTCTGATATTTAAAAAATATTTTCTTATACTATTGAGAATACATCATTATATTACAAAGCTTTACCTCAGTAATATTTATATTTAAAATATTACTATGATTAGTTAACTCAGTCATGTTTACCATGTGACAGGGTCTGTCTGGAATTTCTCAGGATTACCTCCTTCAATTTCTCATAAAACTAGTAAAGACTTATGCAGTTAATGTTATGTTCCTTCATTGATTTTTTTTTAAATTAATGTTTATTGGGTGACAACTGTTAGTAAAATTACATAGGTTTCAGGTGTACAATTCTGTAATACACCATCCAGAGTCAGTCCTTCCATCACCATATATTTGATACCATTTACCCTTATCTACTACCCTCTCCCCCGCTTCATCGACCTTTTATAAAAATTTGATGCATAGTTCTTATTTTTCTTTATGTATTTTTGTTTTAATTATTATGAAAATCAACACATGGCTAGAGGAATGTCTTGATATAAATGCATCCTTAGCACCTGGAACAGTGAGTTGCAGTTAAGAGTAGGTACTCAAAAAATTTTTTGAGTGAATGATGTTATTTATCTCTTTATTTGGCCAAATCACGTGAAATAGATAGTGTGGTTCTGGATGCAGTTTGCATAAATGCAAACCATAAATGACTTAAACAATAAGGCTACATCATTTTACACATAAAAAGTCTACAGTTCCAGGATTGGTTAATTGAACAGGTTTACAATGTTACCAAGTGCTCAGATTTTCTTTCTTTCTTTCTTTTTCCCCCCTAATCTTTCTGTTCTGTCATTCTTAGTGTTGTAGATTTTATGTTCTAGCTTGTTCCTTTGCGGTTGTAAAACTTCCAGCAACCAGGTAGTTGGCGTACATCACATCTTCCATCTCTTTTCTAGAAGGCCTTAGCAGATGTCCCCTCCTGACACATTGGCCAGAAGCTCATTGTATCTTCATTTAGTGACATACTTTTATTCTTTATTTATCTGTTTCAGTTTAGGCCAATCAAAATTTATTTCCTGGAGGCAGAATATTTTCTTGAAAGCCATGGCCACTTGGCATATAAAATGATTTTTTTTTTCCTAACAAGAAAGAAAAGGTAATAGGAGGACGCTCAGAAAGCTACCAACAATGTATGCCACAGAAATAATCAAATAAGCATTGAAAAATGCATTTGTAATTCTGTCATTTTGATAAACTTTACAATAGCTTCTTCTGCTACACATAGCTCAACACAAATGTGTCATTTTGCTTTAGAGGAATTCTAGAGGAAACAAAGCTACAATAATCATGTGTTCTGTTTTTTAATCAAGCACCTAATCTGAGACAAAATGGATTCTTCTGTATAAATAAATGCAAAGAAATAAAAATATTGGATTTTCAAAACTGTAACAAAGAGGAATATTAAATTTTCCAATTTTAGTTGAGGTAATACAAGTGATTTCTTGAGAACTGATCATATTTCTGTTATTTGTTATCACCCAACAATATATATGTTCTACATATTTTTCTTTAATATCTAAAATAGAGCCCACCTGCATATTTTTTAACTTTATCATTTTGCGTTGCTAGTCTATTGAAATAATATTTATATTTTCAATATTTTATATATTTAGTATTTTTTATAATAGAAGATGAGCATACATTTAAATGTTGTATACTATTTCTCTTTTTCTAAACTGCCAAAGTGAAAATTAAAGCAAGGAAATACATTGTGTTATGAGCTTTCATTGCTGGAAGGTATCTATTATGAGTTTTTGACAAAGTAATAACATCAAGCATGGAGACAATTGCATATTTTGGTATACTTCAATAGGTCAAATGAAACAAATGTGAAGATTTTTTTAAAAGTAATTGTCAGTAGACTCGGCCTAACACATATATTTTCCAGCTTGAATCGTCAGGGCAAACAAAGGAACCACAACTAGCTCCACCAGATATTAAATTTGTGGGTGTGTTTTTTTATTGGGATTGAAATATAAATTCACAGTAACTTCTCCTAATTATTTTGGTAAGTGATCAGTGTTCACAATATTTATGATAGCTAACATGACACTAAGCACTTGTTTTTTCCATGCTTACAGTATATCTGATTTTTAATTCACAAACAGCCAAGTAAGGTCTAAAATCTTGTTCTTATATATCAGAGAGAAAACAAAACTCAGAATAAAGAGCAAAACAGAATTTCAAACACTGATCTGCCTGAAGTCAAAATCACTTTTTTCCCCCTTTCTTTTCTCCCTTTCCTCCTTCCCTTCTTCTCTTTCTTTTTTTGTCCTTCATCACACTATTATCCTTAAAAATATATCCATGGTACCTTACCTTTACATGCAGTTTGCGTAAAACCAGGTAAGATTTTAACTGGGTTGATAAAGGAGGAGTGGCAAATCGTATACACAAACAGTCTGTGTAAAGACATTCTCATTTAACCTTTTAGTGGAGGAACCTGGCGCCACTTTAAACTTATGATCAGTGGTGACATCACCAGGATGGAACAAATCAACCTTTTGTGGCTCCTGAGAGAAGAAAAGCACAGTACTGATGTTAAGTATTCCTGCCCAAACTGTATGCTCGGAATCCAATCATGATGAAATGTTATCAGACAAGCCCAAATTAAGGGACACTGTAAAAAATGAATGGCTTGTGCACTGTGACAAAATCAATGCCATCAAACAGAATTTTTAAAAAATGAAGGCGCTTTATGGATTAAAAGACTAAAGATACTTGATAATTGACTGCAATACGTGATCCTGTATTTTCTTGCTCTAAAGGGCATTAGTAGGACAATTGGTGAAATCTGAATAATACCTGTATATTAGATGATAGAACCATATCAAGGTTAATTTCCTGAAATTGTTACTTGTACTGTGGTAATGTAAAGAGTTTTACTTTATTAGCCCAGGATTTAAGGCAATATATTATGAAATATTTGGGGGTAAAGGAACACCATATATGCAACTTATTCTCAAATATAATAAAATGTTAACATTTGGGGAAGGAAATTAGTGGAATGCTTTCTACTATTTTTGCAACTTTTCTATAAATTTGAAATTATTTCACAATAATAGTTAAGAGAAAAATAAACAATTTATATCAATCATTTTTTTCCTCACTTAAAGGATAAATACTTCTTTCTGACCTCAAAATAATGAATGTCAAACACAGAAGGAAATGTAATTACAAACTTCAGGCCTTTGTGTTAATTTATAATACGCATTGTTATTTTATTTTCTCTGAAATTTATGGCACTTGTAGCACTCAAAGCAATTGCTAATGTTCAATTCTAGTGTCTATCACCCTATGAAACCCTTTTCACAGATTCCTCCCTGTTCTTCCCTAATTAATTTGTATACATATTTCTAACCTCTGTAGTCACGTTTTAACTTCATTGGAAAGACTCAGGAGGCTGAAGAGATTATTATCCTTAACCAAGCAACATGACAAGCGATTTTACACAAAACCATATCTCTTTGTTTAAATAATCAGGACCCATTGCTCTGAAAGAAAACGGGGAATAACAAAATGCCCTGCACTATCTCTGGCTAATGTGGGTCAAAATGTAACCTAAAAATATGCACATCCATAAACTTTCCTCTTTCAGTTGTATTTTTAAAATTGCATCCCAAACCTAGAAAGGCTGACATTAAAATCATTGCAAGACAAAATATTTATTGCAAATGGCTGAAAAGAGAAAATAAAATTCTGCCATGCATGATTTGAAAAAGCACTGTCCACTCTACTAAGGCAAGTAATTCATGTGAAAAATTTGATTTAAAGCTAACATATTTTATCTTGCCAATGCATTCAGTATCTCGAGTAGTTATACATATGCTGACTAAGTCATACTCCCATGAAAATAAAATATACTTACCAAAGGCATAGACCTTTATATAAATTTAGGAGGAGGAGACCAAGAAGCTTAACGAATTCTTGCCTTACAGGGGGTGTTTCAAACACACGCATCGCACTTAGTAGCCTTTGATCTCCTGTGAAATGTTATTCATGGCACTCTTACACAGAGAAGAGTGAATAAAGTGAAAACATAAAGGACAATGGCCCAGGGGAAGTGTAAAGATACAGTTGTATTTTAATATCATTTTTCTGCATAACAACAGTAATAATGTCCTGGATTTCAATTTCACTTTGCATTCAAGTGCCTCAAAGACCTTAGTAAAGTCAGAAAAGCCTGCAGGCCATGCAAGTTAGTCAAGTATTATTACCTATTTTACAGGGAAGTAAATCAATATATTATAAAATTTAAAGATTATTTCACAGCAAAATAGCCTTTACCAGTTGCAAATATTTTAGCCACATCAGGTTATGTTCAATGGCCAAATGAGTAGGGAAATAATCCAGTGAGAAACGGGTAGAGGGAGAAACAAACTTCTCTTAGGTTGAAAAAAAAGTGACTGAAGAATTTTGTTATTAAATACAGTAATAATAAAGAGGGAAATATAGTAGATACACCATAGCCAGTTATTTCTAGAATATTGTAATCAGCAGCCTGTCTACAGGACTTTCGTCATGGTGAAGAGAGTTGGCCATACAAAAATCTTGACTTTTTTTTTTTTTAACAGAAAATAGGGAGATGGCAGCTAGGATGGTGAGGAAGTGAGATATGTTGACACCACTTTGTGCTACATATCCAATAAAAGTGTGCTTAAACTCCAAAGAAGAAAGTACCAAAAGTTGACATAAAGGTTAATTAAAAAATTGAATGTTGGAACAAGAGTTAAGTGTCCAAAAGAAATATTACAAGCCAGGTCTTACTTAGAATTGGCAGGTTTGGGATTGAAAGAAAATAATTAAAATAGGATTTACAGCTGAACCAAACAGATTAAATTCAAATATTTCTGCATATGGTTTTTGCTTAAGAAATTTCCTTAATCCATTGAAAAGATTAGTCATCATACAAAAAGGAAAACAAAATGTTATTGTAGGAAATACAAAAACCAAAACAGTCACAAGTTTATAGAGAATAGCAAGGATGAATGAAGTTTCATATGTAAAATATTTAAAGAATAATAGTGATATTATAAAACATAGAAAAAAATGTGGATTTTGTGCTAGGCCCAGATGAAAAATATTTATTAGAAATGCAATATCCAACTATGTGCACTTGGATTACAAAAACATAAATGTTGATAACATCAAAAATAGAAGTTAGGCATGGAAAACCTGAAAAAATTCTAAGAAATCACTACCAAATTTCCCCATGTGTCTTATACAGTGGTTGTAGATTTCAAATGCCATAGATGGAACTGAGGATGAGGCAATATATGAAGACAGTGATTCATCATCAGACACAGATGAGGACAAGCTAATGGTTGGGAGTTTTTACAGCGATGAGGGGTTGTATGAATTTTATGATGAATAAAACTTGAGTTCAATAACTTTATGTAATACCTTTTTTTTAAATTTCAAGCCCCAAAATTAAGGTGCATCTTATACATGGGAACATCTTATACATGAGGAAATATGGTACATTTAATCTTCTACTTAGAATGTAAATTATTAATAACATATTCTCCTTGAAAACACTTATAAATATGATCTTCTGAAGATCTATGCTGATAAAAAAACACTTTCATTTGTGTTTATTACTTATTTTATCAGAAAACTACTCTGTTCACAAGATATAGTATCTTTAACATCTGCTTACTTTTATTTTTGGTTTATTTTTATATTTTACGTTTTTCAAACTCATGCTTCCTTTAAAAATAATTAAAACTAGACAAAACTTAAGTATTATAATTTTTCTCATAATCTTAATATTTTATTATAAACAGAAAAGTAGTACTTGCTTGATAAACATATCTTAAGAATTCAAATAGGAAAAGTGTCAGGTAACACAAGAATATTTTAGTCTAACTGTACAATTAGTTTTAACATCAGTTACTTCCCAAGATGCCTTTAAAAGAATTCAAAATTTTCATTAGAGTTGTCACAGTCCTTCTCACCCTAATGACGTATTCATTTTCACTGCTGTCACCTTTAATCTTGGAGTAGGCATTCCTTTTTATGTGTCATTTCTGTGATCACCCTTTTGCAAAGTACTGATCCTGGACCCCTTTCCTTCTTTCATGTAGCTGGGAGTCACCCAGATTCCATCATAGACAGTACCCCATTACTGTTTGACACAATGTTTGGATTATATTATAGTAGTTGTTCAATAAATGTTTACTGAGTCAATTAACCAGTGAATGCCTGGACACTTTGGCCAGTGGCCGGTGGTCAGGTGTTCTACAATGTTCACATAGATCTATATATTTTTCAAGTAAACTTTTCCTTCCTGCTGTTTTATTCTTTGTGGTTTAGAGTAATGGAAAGAGCACAGACTTTAGGGTAAGACCAACCTAAAACTGCCATTGGCTATGATATTGCTATGGGATTTGGAGTTTTGTTTTAACTTCATACCCCCTTATTTATCTTGTGGGCAGCTAAAACATATTTTCTATTTTATCTTATGTTTTGAGAAATAGATATTCAAGGAGGAAATGTAAATCCCTCAGTGTGCAATGAGGCAGAACTCAAACTCAGATTTCCTGGTTTCCTATACCACCCATTTCTGTTATGTTACCATTAATTGTTCTTCTTTCTGTCTTCTAGTGTTATAATCATGGTTCATAAACCCCTTATATTCATTTAATGCCAATACTACATTTTCTACTAGGAAATTATAACAATTTTTAATATATGTCTTCTCTTTCAATTATGTTTTTCTTAATGTATTTCACTATACTTCCTGCATAACTTCACCTCCTACAGGCATTTCTCCCAGTTCACTACATTGTATTTTGCTAGATGGGCAATATTTAAGAAATATTGATGTAGAATTCATTCCAAATTTATTTGTATTTAATTAATCTGTGTGTGTGTGTGTGTGTGTGTGTGTGTGTGTGTGTGAGATGATGGTGATTGTTCATTTTTGGCTTTGTTCATTAAGGTTTTCATTCTTTGTAATTTTTCTCTCTTTAGTGATTGGCTGGGTTATTTCCATGTTTCACCACTATTTGTCATCTAAACAAAGTGTCCAGATTTAGCTTAGTCAACCTGTACTGCAAGATTTCAATTGATAATAGCACAGGAAACTTATCTGTGTGTTTAAGTTTGTCAGCCATATGTTTTCTTGCCAATGGCCACATCTTTGTCATTATCACTTTCTATAGGAAGGAAAAAGTTAAACAACTTCTTCAGTAATATTAGTATTAATAATAATTATTATTATTTACTCAAGGGCAATAAACACACCAAAGATCAAATCTTCCTTTTTATGACACTTCTTGGTTCTTTCCTTACAACACACATTTTATTATAGAAAGATGCATTATTTCAGCATTGTGAATCTTTTTGAAATATTGTTCTTGGACAAGAATGAAGGATAAATTGGATAAAGTACATTTTAGAGAGATGAAAAAAAGCTTAAAAATACTTACAATTATTCTTGCACAAAGTTAAAAACACCTAAATTTGGTTGTAGGATTGATAGTGGAAAGTTACAGATGGATTCTAAATATATTTTAAAGAAAACATTCTCCAATAACTGATGCCTGAAAATAAATTAGGATATGAAATAATTGAGAGGACTCAAATTTGAATATGTTGCTAAAAGAACATAGAGCAACACTATATTTAAAAGGATAACAGCAGATTCAGGAGCTAATGTAGGAACATCACTGACATATCCAGAATGTTGTGTCAGAGGAGAATATTGATTTCTCATAAACTTTGAATGTTATTAATTGAAAACAATCATTTATAAGTTTTGCATTTGTAAATATATTGTATTGCTTTGCATTTCTTTGTTTCTAAAAAATTCAAAAATTTTTTTCTATTTGTTGTTCACACTTGTAATTCATCTTTGTAGTTCCAGTGTCATTACTTCCCAAAATTTATAGTTATTTATATCTTTCCAATTGGCTAAAAATATTACAATTTACGTAGTAATCTTTTGTAATATACATATATATTTTTAAAGCTCTTTCTGTAGTTAATTTGCATATTGCCTTTATTTGTATGTGTTTTAATGTAAGTATTATGAACATGGGCAATGAAGAATTAAAATGGTGGTTGTGTATTGCCATAGATTGCAGTTGTGAATTTAAACTTTGTTTTTATATATTTTAAGAGATGCTTTATACTAAAGTTTCTCATCATATTTACAACTACCTACTGGATAGTTATATATTCAATGAACACTTTAAGCTTTAACATTTATATTTAAGCTCATCCCTTAATGATATCATTGTGATTAACGATGTCCCTTTTATGATCAGGAAACTACCTTCACACTCCCAGCCATGCAGGCTTAAAATCTAGAAATAATTATTTTTCTCACAATTCGCTCATCACTTAAATCCAATCTACCTTCTACTCTTGCTTATTCTACCTTCACACTTTCTATATTTAATGCTTAACTTCATTTTGATTCCTGCTGTTTAAAGCCCCATTTAGGTTCACCCAAATTCTATCTTGAGCAATTGTATTTCCAAATTGTTTGTCATATATATTTTATTTCCCTCTCTTTATTCACCTTAATAACAATAACAGCTGGAGGGAGGGGAGTTGTCACTTTGTGAGGTCTGAAAAGGATAACTATTGCATTGTTTTGTACACCTGAAACTAAATAAAATAAAATAAAATAAAAATAACAGCTAATTCTTTTTTTTATTTTTTAAAGATTTTATTGGGGAATTGTGGGGAGGGGAACAGCGTTGGGGAATCGTGGAAGGGGAACAGACAGGTAGACAAGTTGCTGTCATTTTGTTCTTCAGTCTAGTTGTGGAGGACGTCACTTCACTGGCCCATGTTGGTATGATCATTGCGCTCTTCCCGGGTGAGGCAATTGGTCACCGGTCATTGGTCCGCCGCTCACAGCGGCTCCTGGCAGCTCACACTGGCTGCCAGCCACTCACGTAGCTCACAGCAGCCCACTGCAGCCCCACTGCAGCCTACACCATAGCCGGGACTCACAGCAGCTCAGCGCCAGGTCGAGCTGTTGTTCATCATCTTAGCTGTAGAGGGCATTGTCACTGGCCCTCAATGTGGAATCCGAACCACAGCCCTGCTGCTCAGAGCTGGCGCTCCCAAATGAGCTCTTAACCAGCTGAGCCTCTCTTGGCAGGCCCAACAGCTAATTCTTATCATGTATTTAAGAATAGTGCCAAGTGTTGATGCATAATTTCTCATTTAGTTCTGACAACTTTTCATAAGTTACTGTATTTTATCATCTTTTATCTGCATTTCAACATTAAACCACTTATAGACGAGAGAGTTAAAAGGCTTTCCCAAATTCACGAAGCAAGGGGATATTGCTGCTGGGATTGAAACTCAGGAATGTGACCTAAGTCAACCCTCTCAAACAAAATACAATAATGACAATTTACTATATATCCAGATTAATCTTAAAATATTCTTCCAACATGAACAATGTTCTGCTTAAAAAAAAATTAGTGATATCCTATCTCCTACTAATGAAATTATGGCCCTAAACCTGATTTTTATCTTGCTTCTTCCTTTTCTGTATTGTTCAAAAACATGTGTGCATTCCTTTCTCTATGGCTTTGCTTAAGCTATTCTCTCCAAATTCACTTGTTTCATGGACAAATAGGTGAAATCCTCCACCTGCAACTTCCAGGCCTGCCTCCCTCTTCTAAGACCATTTCTGTATGCCTTTGTGATTTATACACTGCGATATGCTATTTTCTTTTCTATCATGATATACTGTTAGCTCCTCCAAGCAGATAGAGTATCATTTATCTTTGAACTTTAAGCATCTGGTACATTATCTATTAGAGAGAAAGTAATTAATAATTATTTCTTAGCTCAAATGATTAAATTATTTTAAAAGTATAAATAAAAAGATATATTGATATAAACTGAATATCAACAACAAAATCCAAAGCATGGTTTTCGTAGGATGTCTCTCATGTTGACAGTTAGCATACAGTGAACCTACACGTTCTTAAAGGCAAAATGTTATGCACTTTGATATTTTTATAATTTCTATGAAATTAAAATGATTATTTAAATTAATAGTATTTGCTAAATAAAAAATAAAAGGAATACAACCTAATTTAATTTACAATGTTTCCCCTAAACCATGGCTTCTTTATATCACCCCTAACTTACTGTAATTTAACTTTAAAACAACCATGAAAATTTAATCATCCATTGGCTCCTAAGGGATGCACTCATATATTAGTTTTCATCTCTCATGGATAGATCATTTGCAGTTAAGTTACAAGCCACTGAAAATCAATTTTTAATGGAAACACTCATACAAACTTAACTGCAAAAGAGCAAAAATTCAGGTATAATAATACCAAGTGCAGGTTATTAATTGTAACTTTGGTTTTATGTTCTTTTGACACAAAACTATGTCAGCCATAAATAAGTGTGCATTTGCCACACAAGCTACACTTTCCAGACTATTTGTCAAAGAAAGTTTTACTGGGCCCTGCATTGAGCCCACAGGAACCCTGGAGGAGATTCTGAGCTGTTTAGCAAGAAAAGCACTGAACCAAAAATAGTTTGCTCAAATGATGTTAAAGGTCTAAATGAAAACCATAGAAGCAAGGAAATGTAGAGTTATGTTGAAAGTCCATAATTAACCATACCAGACAACTTAGAAAGGCATTTAGGTATAATGTATAAGCTATCTCAAACATCAGTAACAATGCTAGGACAATATTTCTGCAGAATGACATGCTCATTTATTCTTTGCCAATATTTCTATAGTTTAAGAAATATTTTAAAATTCATTTGATTATTTTAATAAATTGAAATTTAAATGAACATTACCTATTATTAATCAGAAGCTAATAAAAACAGTCACAGATCATATTGTTTTTCCTCTCATTAATTGAATGGCTCAAATTCCTTAGCTAAGTAAAGTCCTGTCAAAGTCCTAAAAGGGGATAGATAACTATCCTAAGGTCTATAAATAAACTTGACTATAATGGTGAGGCTTAATAATTTGGTTTTAAAAAAAATCTATACTGCCACAAATGAAATAATTTTATCATTACTTTTACTATTCCTCCTTGGCAATCTGATATGTGAATGGAATATTTTGAAGTTGCTAAATTTTAGTACTAATTTAGATGATTCACATGGAATATAACAGTTGATTGTTCAGACAAATTAAGTATATGGCACTTTAGGATTAAAAAAATCATATTATATTGCACAAATAAATAAAAATGAACTGATTACCTCTAAGTATTAATTAGATGATACAGGAATTTTGAACTATGCTTTTTTTTATTGAATTCCTTTTTAGCCTTACATTTTATACTAATTTTTAAAACCACTAACATTTAATTGAATCAATTACATGAAAACACACATGCACATGATAAAACATTTCCTAGGGAATTGTAGTTTTTGTTTGCAAGGTACCTAATTATATTTAGATATGACAGAATTCCTTGATTTTTATAATGAAAAATATGAGTTAAATTTTTACCAAGGCCTAGAAAGATGTTTTAAATTTAAGTGTGTGTGTATGTGTGTGTGTGTGTGTATGTGTGTATAATTTAAATATATGTGTGTATATGTGTAAATTATATATATATATATATATATATATATATATATATATATATATATATATATATAATTTGAAAGACAGTGTATGAAATTCCATGCATTGGAAATGTTTATATCTTGACTTAGAAGTCAACTTACTAGATTATAAGCTTCACAATGGAAAGGCTTTTTTTTTGGTTTAGTTTACTGCTATAAGCCTAGAACCTAGAACTTTTCCTGGCACATAATAAAACTGTATTAGTGTATGTTGAAAGAAAGCTACTTTCCTCTATCAACTACCATTCTTTAACAGCAAAGTATGTTTGAAAATTCAGCCTTGTCCACGTTACCCAGAGGAAAGTCTGAACTATTTAATCTTACTGACACATTTCTAACTAGAACTTCTAGTTGCTTGAGGCACAAGTTGAAATCCTTTGCCTTTCTAGCATAATGTGAGTTTAATCTCTACTGCCAATTTTGTTCTTGCTTGAGCATGAATTATTTTTGCATTTATCATCAGGGGGCCTATTTGTTTTACAAAAGGTAATATGTATGTGTGACTATAAAATGAATATCAGTATTTATTAGCTATTTTAGAATATATTTTTGTACTTAAAACAGCTTAAGAGGTACAGACATGTATTTTGTTTCAGTAACTTTTTTTTGGTAACTAAGAAGGCATATTTTTCAACTGAAAAAAAAAGTGCTTAAATGGAACTGAACTAAGTTGATTCTTATAAAACAAAAACAATCTTGGAAACAAGATTTTTAGGAATTGCAAATTTACTTTTTACAACATAAAATACAAAAAAAAAAAAGCCAGCACTGAGTGAACTAGTGCTATTTTCCTTGTTTCCGTTAATAGTGATTCATCGTTGTCTCACTTCTAAACTCTTTTAACAACCTTATTTAAGTCTCTTGTTCAGTAAATAGTGCTCTTTTGCTCTCTCAAGGCTTCTACTTTGCTGTAAGGTGTAAATCTTCAGAATGACTTAAGGTGCTCTGGCTTCCAGTTTACTTTTTATATAAAGGAAAATGAGCCTTAAACAAAAATAGTAAAACCCTAAAATTCAAATGTCAAAATGGACTGGCAAGACATGTTATTGAATACATGGCTATCCAGAATTATTAAATAATAATATTGAATCAACAGCTTATATAACATCTATATACCTAACCAGCTTGGGACATAAATTCACAGTGATCTCTTCTTTAGAGATTCACTGCTCATCCCAAGAAGAACAATAGAAGTGAAAAAGCAAGACACAGTAGTGTAGTTTTTAAAAACCAAGAGAGAATAAAAGAAAACAAAACAAAACAAAAAGTAGTTTAATCATTTAAAATTAAAAATCATAAAATTTTTCCAGGCATTATTGTTACACTAATATTGGCATTTCCTTATTCATTCATTACTTTCATTGTAAGAAATATCTTACTGGAATAATTCCTAACCAGCAAGTGCATTGGAGGAAGAGGAGCACCACTCCCAGGTGTATTGCATAGCAGTGTCTACCAGACTCTGAGACGTTGGGTTTCTGGGCATGCACAATTTTAGAGAAATATAATTTTATATCTATATAAAATCTAAAATAAACTACAATGACTACCACCTCACACCAGTCAAAATGGCTATTATCAAAACATCAATAAATAAAGTATTGGCAAGGAGGTGGAGAAAAGGGAACCCCTGTGCTCTGTTGGTGGGACTGAAAACTGGTGCAGCCACTATGGAAAACAGTATGGTGATTTCACAAAAAACTAAAAATAGATATAGCATACAATCCAGCAATTCCACTTCTGGGTATTTATCCAAAGGAAACAAAAATACTACTTTAAAAAGATGTGTGCACCCTTTTATTCAAAGCAATATTATTTGCAATAACCAAAATATGGAAGCAACATAGATGCCCATGGATAAACGAATGGATAAAATAGATGTGATATATATATATATATATATATATATATATATATA